>NW_018406723.1:277713-351023 GCF_002113885.1 Mizuhopecten yessoensis | reverse complement strand
AAAAATAACAACACTTTGTCAGGACCATGAGGCGATCATTCCTACCAACTTTCAGTTCAATCGGTCCAGCAGAACTTGACTTTAAGTTTGAAATAGGTTTTCAAAATGGCGGCCGTGGCGGCCATATTGGATTTCTGATCGACCCGAAAAATAACAACACTTTGTCAGGACCATGAGGCGATCATTCCTACCAACTTTCAGTTCAATCGGTCCAGCAGAACTTGACTTTAAGTTTGAAATAGGTTTTCAAAATGGCGGCCGTGGCGGCCATATTGGATTTCTGATCGACCCGAAAAATAACAACACTTTGTCAGGACCATGAGGCGATCATTCCTACCAACTTTCAGTTCAATCGGCCCAGCAGAACTTGACTTTAAGTTTGAAATGTAAAATGTTAACGGACGACGGACGACGGACGACGACGGACGAAAACGGATAGCAATAGGTCACTTGAGCTAAAGCTCAGGTGACCTAAAAATGGGGGTGGTCTCTTTAGAGTCTCTGAATCTGTTTTGAAAAGAAAATGTGTGTTTACTCATTAAGGCAGTATGTACCCTAAACTGCGTATTTATCAGTTTCCTTGAATCCAGTTTACCTACATATGTTAACCTATGGTTTCTGCAAACTAATGATGATATTGTCAAAATCTAATGAAAGGTTGTTATTGTGACTTAAAGTGCTTAGGCAATGTACCTGAAATAATGACGACCATTTAGATGATAATATTTCTTTTTTTACCAACACTTCAATACTTATACGCCTTGTGTGTTAATTCATTGGCTCTATTGAAATTCAAATCGCAACTTTCATCGCTTTCACGCAACTAAATCTTATAAAGATGGGTACAATTAGCATGTCATATACATAATACAATTTATAAGAATTGGAAACAGGTAAATAGGTAACTACATATATATCTGCATCCTTAAGTAAAGGTATATTCTAGAAAAAAAAGAAAAAAAATCGTATATATCAGTAAATCATTCTAACCTGACCTCATTAAATACACAGCAAAACCTGTTTATCAGGATTTCTATGCATTTAAGATATTATAACTACGAAATGGAAAGCTGGAAAACCTCTTATCATTTTTTCACCTGTCAATAAAACATTTCAGTCCTACAAAAATATATAGGGTAGAAAAATATCCATCACCGTAATGACATCGGGCTTCTACCTGTGAAATGTCAATTTCACAGCATTATCTTAAAACACATAAATGCTTTTTTATCCTTATCAGGTAAATGGTATAGGGTGTGTTGACCTTCGTGATTCATGACTCATAAACTACATCAACTTACCTGTATTGCTGTTTACCTGTATTTGCCCGTTTAAGCTGTCAATCAACACAGCATATTTATCTAGATTACCTCCTGTAGCACACAATTACCTCACTTGTTCTAAAATGTCTTGAGTCATTGGCCATAAATTGGTCAATTTACAATAAAAATAACCAGCATGTGACTGAGAAATTACCTGCTGTGTTGTTCAGATTTTTTTTTTAATTCATATAGGTACTTATAGTTCAAAAACATTCCCATTCAAAAACATTCCCATAAGTGAAACTATGAATGTTTAAGTAATTATTGACTAAGCTGCCATCTAACCTCAACAGTTTCCAAATTGACACGAGATTTAATGAGTTAGTTTTACCAACAGTTATAATGAATGCAGCAGACCGTATTTTTACGAATTCTTCTCCTTATCAGACTTATATTAGACAGTAACAGAAAACCTCTGATTCTGCAGGCGGTCTCACGTCAGTTATCTCATATGGTCACACAATGACATTAATCAAGGCCCTTTATTTCGCAAACCTGCACCATGTAGCCATGTATATTTCATATAGAAGAAGAATCATAACATATGACCTTTTTTGTAATAATGAGCAGTTAAAACATTATTCCTTTGAGCCTGCCAACAACTATGCGGTTTGTAAAGTATACATTTTTACAAAATTTAACTCACACCTTTATACTTTTTTAAGTCCTTCTCAATCTACCACAAATTATCCCAATCTAATCAACTTTCCAACTTGGAAACTCTCTTGAATTTAAAAAGAAGTTAAACTTCACCAGATCCTAATATGGAGTCATATATATATCATTGTATTTTTATAAAACTGCAGAAAACTGCATCAAATATATTTTTCAAATGTTTCTAAAATAATCTGTTTGTCCTGAAAAATAAATGCAGCGTGTCTATCAAATATCAGGGCAAGATGAGATCCTGTATGACCTTTTGAAAGAAATCTGAAGGAGCAAATCCAGTTCAGTCATATGGGGACAGTACGTCGCATATTAAGCCTGATAGTATGACCCCTTGGAAAACAAATCAAGGTCAAGTCAGTGAGTCACCCAAGGCCACCATTCCAAGCCTGTTTGGGCCTTTGAAATCAAACATTGAGGAGGGAGACTCCGTCATGTTGACCAAACTTTACCAATCTCCCTCGAAACTCTCTCATTCAACTCCAAACTCACACAAACTCCAAAATCTTCATCCTGTGGTCAAATGATCTCCTAATTACTGCAGGGTGATGTGTGTATACAATGATCATAACAGGTGTGTCTGAATCAAATAAATGCTTTTTGGAGTTATTTTGATACATAAAATGGGAGAGATAAATTGAGCAAAGCAGATAAAAAAGATAAAGATAAAAAAAACTGGTGAGTTCAGATAAAATAAAAATTGGACATCAACTGCAGAAATATATAGACTTACCTGTATATGTCAGCATATTGTGTATGCATTATTGCTCTTGTAACGTGTATATAAATTTCCCACACTTTGTTTCAGAATTATGCCTCTAGGATCCAGGTGTGAATTCTGTCTATACATAATTAGACATATCATATACTACAGATACATGTATACACAGGCCTGTCGCATTATACCTGGTTTAGAAAAGTATAAATCCCAATAGTCATAACACTGAGAAATAAATTATCCAAATAGTTCCAATTCAGCTGTTTGTTATGAAAAGCTTTATAATCAGAATAGAATATAAACACGTATACCTGTACAGGTGTAAATTAATCAAAGTCCCAGCATACCACACAAATATATCCCCAATAATACATAGAATGTCCATTCACAAATTACATCCATATTTTAAGGTTCACTTGTAATAGAAATGAGAATTTCTGGGTCACGTCCCAAATTAAATGTGCTAGTTAAGTTATTTCAGCTGCTGTGGAAGATTTGATTGAAAAATTCCTCCGATTTATGTTCAATATGTGAATCCTAGAGTTCTAGCTATTTCTAGTAGATCTGTCCTTTAAATAAAGTTTTCACATTAATTATAAATAAACATTTCACGCTAAATATATAGCTATTATAAACTCGGTTACATCTAAACATGTAAGAACTCCCGAACTCTTCTATACAATGTAACTCACGACCTTAAGCCTCCAGTATATATTGAAACATCTCATTATGAGACCAGGGAACCATGCACTAACCTATTACAGTCACGGTCCATTAACTTCTATTACTAAATAATGTAATCAAACGTAGCCTACACGCCTGTCGCAATCATTCAACCGTGAAGTTTCATTTATAATTACAAGCAACACCAACTAAGCGCTGCAGCAAAATAAAAATGAAAGATATCTTAGTTACTAAAGTAAACAGTAACACGTGTACGTGATGATGAAATAATTTCTAGAAACTACCCAACAGCTTTAATCCGAGTTCTGTTTCAAGGAAATAGCAAATGAAAATTATCTCCCTGTTAAAATCAACAACGGAAACATCTGTTCTCAAGACGTACGTGTCAAAATGACTTGAAAAATACCTCGTACGTTTTGAGAGCAGCCTTTAATCTAATTCCTATATCAAGGAAATGACAATATAGAATGATTCATATCGATATGATTTTCCCTTTTTTTTATCCACATTTATGAACCTGTATATCAAAGTTACTTGGTGCAAAGCCTTCCATTTGAAGTTTCAACATTTTAAATATTTACTGCATTTATTTCTAATATAAAACATTTTCCTTATGTACTAAAAGTTACCCTGAGTTTAAATCAGAAGATATATCTTCCTGGTTTTGCTCAAACCTTTATAAACGACAAAAGTGGCTATTGCAACAGTTCAGTTAAGAAGCATAATAAACAATTTCCCAACAATAATAAACTTAACTTCTAGTATTACATAATGAAATAAAATATCTTCCTAGTTTGAATTTTTATAAGGTTTTTTAACACAGCACATAAATCACTATAAGGTAATGATTGTTTTTAATGGAATGTGCACCATAAGAGTCTGTATAATTGTTAACTTTGCGACCCTGGCGAGATTTAAAAATCACGGAATTGAACTAAAAAAGACTTGTTAGCTTGACAACAAATTCAGATAAATTTTGCATCAAAGATTTTTTTTATGTTTTTCAAAACTTTGGAAAAATGTGGCCATTCTCGGATTTAAAATGATTGACATCAAATATAAAAACTAAAAATAGCCATATTGAAGTTGTTTTTGTATAAAAAGAATGAATTTAAAATTTGTCAACAGGCGAGTCAAGCTGGGTCATGTCTAGGTTTTACCTATAATGAACAATTGGTATTTAGTCTTATTTGCATGACTTCATCTAATGAAAAAATGCCAATTTATTTTCCCATAGAAGCTGCTCGGAAATTACCTATGATTCAAATTCATTTCAAACATTTATCGACATTGGAAGAATCAAGTTTGGATAACAAAAGGTAGAGGCAGTGTCTATATAAAAGGAGAATTCCAATCTATAAAAAAGCTCAATACAGAAATTATGGCTCATGTACCTATAATCCTGATTTGAAAAATTAAAAATAATTAAAAAATAATTTCAATCTATGACCATTTTTTTTTTTTTTGCATCACAATGAAATGGCGGCAGGGTTCTTGCATGAGAATTCAAGTTAATACAGTAGTTAAGCTGAATCATTGGGACTGGCGATCAGTCTTTAAATTTGGTCTCTCTAGACAGGTTGTTTCAGTGGCCTTACAAAACTGGTGCAATTAATTGTGGTCAGCTATCATAGAGTTTGTATTTACTGAACTGGTCTTTCAAAACAGGTCAAATCTCCTTAGAGGAAATGGTTGTTGCAATTGTAGACCAGTTTTAATCGTAGCCGAGTCTCACCTTTAAGACGGATCACTTCTTGGATTTAGTTTGGTTCTTCTAGACTGAAGTTTTCTTAAAAAAGATGTTGTCTGTCACCAGGATGGTCATTTTAGACAGATTTCAGTGTAGCAGTTTTACAATTAATGTGTATTTCTTAAGTGTGGTCCCTTTAAACAGGTTTTACCACAGTAATCATTAAGAGAGGTGGTCTGTCAATACAGTGTGGTTAACTCTAGACAACTTTGACTACAATGCCCTACCTGGTAAAAATTGTTTCTCATAAAACTGGGGTGGTCTCACTGAACAGGTATTGCTAGAGGTATTATTTAAGAAAGATTCCTCCAGATTATAACCTCTTAAAAGAGGTGGTATGTCTTATAAAGGAGACGGTCTTCTATAAGAGTGATCTCTTTACCTCATTCACCCCTGAAATTTCATAATGAACTATTCCAACCTTTGAATTGGAAGAGTTCAAATGTGTCTTCAGGGGTGAATGAGTTAAACAAGTTTACTGTAGTGGTCATTCTCTCTTATTAGGCTAGACTGTGTAGCTGAGGACATTGTTCGGCCACAATATTTAAAGGTGCTGTCAAATGTTCTTTCATATAAGTTCCTGGGCCGTTTTCGTTTATCGCGATCGAAACGGTTGAACCGGTTGGACAAGAGTTGTTCGTCTATGAAATAAGGTCGGACCCAGTAAATCTGATGCTGTTTTCAGGCGAGCCTTGACCAAGCCTTGCAAGGCCTGCATAAACTTTTTCAGGGCCGCCAGGATTTATACCCGAAAATGTTACATTTAAAAACGATTGTTGACCGGGCTTTCCGCATAAATGAACAGGCCCCTGGTTTCTGAAATAGGTATAGCTACAAAAGGGATTTTGTAATAGCACCAATATCTCCTAAACCTAATATGGCCCTACAATGAGCTAAATCACTAGCCTGATTGATTTCTCAAGACATGCACACAGCACAAGAGCCACTTATATGTTCAACTAAATGTTTTAATCATATATCTTCATCTTTTTCAATTCAACAAAAACATATACTTTATCAGATATATTTTTTAGCTAAGTTTGGATAACTTTTTTTGCTTTCATCTTGTACTCATTATATGACTAATAAGTCTGTATGATTTACCGTGTAATTAAGGTATCATGGGCAGTGGTCTGGAAAGCTTTTAATCAGTGTTCTCGTACAAACACAGACATCTAGAGGAAATTACCGGTATAAAGTTACGACCACGGTGAATCCGAGACCCTCCAATACGGAATGTCCCATTATCACTTTGTATTTTATCTAGTCTGGTGCCTGTATTATTACTTACAGAATTGTTTCGCTGAATAGGACACACCATGACAATCAACTGTCAGAAACTCGGACCGTGCACATCTATTTTGATACTTTAATAAACAACATATCTTCGACGGCAGTGATGGGATGATGATACAGAGTGGGGATGGTGTGACGTTCGTGAGCAGGAAAATTCTACGCCAGACACCGAACTGGCCCGGTCAGGACCTGGTCGGGCCAGATGGACATTCCGATGGCACACCCTGTGATCTGTGTATTGACCAATACTGACCACAATCCAGGGGATCAAAAGGATTGACCACCACTCGTAAGACCTGTTGTCTTGGACGGCCATATGAGATTTTCTTGTCACTGAAAGTTATGTGTATACAAACATAATCAAATAAAACTCGTATATAAATACCGTTTTCTGGAATGTTTGCTATGGGGCGGGTATGTCTGCGGTCAGTTTGTATATTGATTGCCCTATGATGGGTTCCTTCACACTGGTCAAAAGTACATTCAGTGTACACAAAGAATCACATATACAAGTTTTTCCTATTCTCACTAGACACTCGCTGTGCCTTATGTGTCTCTGCCTGGAAAGTCTCCAAGAATTATAACATTGATACAAAAGTTCACAAACCATATTTATACCATATCTAGTCGCTAAAAATACAGCCTTTGCCTTAAGAATCTTGTAATCTGATTGGTTACAGCATGTCACATGTTGATTGACATAATAAATTCAATATCCTGTCAGCATTCATGACCAAATATAAACCTACCATATTGAGACTAGAACACATTTATCTTTATTAACTCATTCACCCCTGAAGACACATTTGACCTCTTCCAATTCAAAGGTTGGAATAGATCATTATGAAATTTCAGGGGTGAATGAGTTAAAGAAAACATATGTATTATTCAGTGTTCTTGTTCCGAAATGAATGCATGTGGCACAGTGTAGTGTTCTCCTTATGAATCGAAAGAAATTGAAAATTGAATCACAAAGAATGGCTTAATTGTCGTCTAGCCAAGAAAGGAAAAGCTGATATAAAACGCTGTATAATTTAATAAAAAAAAATCTAAAATTTAACATTATATTGTACTTTACTATATCATTTTACAATTGAAATTACAAACATTTTCTCTGATGATGTCTGAAGTAGATCAACCAATTCTGTTTCCTAACGTCTTGCTCCCTATCCTATCCTTGCCACTCGGCAAACAAAATTGACAGCCAAACACTTTGGTTCTGGTTTTGGCTTCCTGCACCGTTAGCAGACCTGTTCTCCTTACTCTAACGTCACTCTGTCACCTCCAACACAGGATGAGAAGCCATACACGACATCTGCCATTATTCTTGATTTCAACGTTTCCTATCACTCTTATCCGTAATAAGATGTAATCTTGAATGAAACCATAGAAACAAGGCGAACTGGTCTTTTGGTGTTCGGCTTAAAATAAATCATAAACAAAAATATCTCACTCTGACCTTCACACCTTAACTGGGCTGTGCGGACAAATCAGCGTTAGTTACCGACCACTGGCCGAGATTCATCGAACTGCAGATTTCATTAGCGGGTGAAAGTGTGAGTGTGGCGGATAGGTCTATCGGAGAGTGTGACAATGTGAAAAGGGGATGTCGTATGGCAGGAACAGATACAGTACTACATGATGGATAAATTGGTCCACGAAGGCCAGGATTAGACCACTCTATTCAGCATAAATTGCAGATACAGTTATTGATTTGATATAAAAGACACCGGTCACTCTTAATAAACAACTTTGATTCCGTAGGGCTGTGGAGAGGTTTTATTAGATGTTCTCAGGAATTCTGTGTTTCACGTCTTGAGGCATATTATTATATTTGTTGACTGGTTATAAAAGTGGCAGATAACACGTGATTCTGAACAATTAACTTTGAGTCTTAGGGGCACATGACACGAGGAACTCTTTTCGTCATTATGAAATCAGAAATCCTAAAGTAACTAAAACCAAGAGGCCCAGTTGGGCCCATTATTGAAACTTTGCCTGTTCATATCCATATATTTCGGACTTAGATGTTGCATGGAGGGGAAATTCTCAACAAGCATCAACCAAGAATTTTTGTTCTTTAGTAAAAGACTTTTGAAATGTTTAACTCATTTGACCCATGTGGTCTTAAAAGTAGGTCAAGGTCATTTAGGTAAACAAAATGAAAGCCATTATTAGAAGAATATATTTGAAATTTTTAAACATATGACCCATACCCTTGAAACAGGGTTAAGATCGTTTATATGAACAAATCTGATTGCACTTTTTCAAGTAAACTGTTTGGATTGTATAACAAATTTATGAAATTTGTAACCTTAAAAGGTCAAGGTCATTTATTTGAATTTCATATGATCTAGGAAGTTACCTTTGTTAAATGTCATGAATACTCTATAGGTTTTACGGTTTATGTAGAGAATTTGAAAATGTAAAAAGTTGATGATCTACAGATAAACGAACATGCACCACTACCTTGTATATTAATTAACTCATTCACCCCCCTGAAATCGTTTAATGAACTATTCCAACCTTCGAATTGGAAGAGTTCAAATGTGTCTTGAGGGGTGAATGAGTTAAACACCACCAGGGCTTTTGACCAGGTGAAGTTCAATCTTCAAGCACACCTATTATAATCGGTTTTTCATGTTTACAACAGCTGGTCTATTCTGAACAGGTATACTGGTGGTCACTGCCAACTCCTTTAGTTTGGGAACATTTTTCAAGTTTTCTATAACTAAGCTGTTAGCACCAAGTCATTAAATTATCTTTATAACTATATATATAGGGTCCACTCGGTACGTGACAAACTCCAATGACGCAGTCTTACACGACAGTCTGTTTATTTGCAGCAATATACATTTGTGTAACCTACTTAACTCCACAACATCACAAGTACCTACATGTAATATGTATAACAGGTCGAGAAATTTTGTTGAAATTTGTTGAAATAAGCAAGTTAACCCTGCACAGAGGGATAATTGCATAACTCAATTGTTTGTATGTTGAAACTTTTCTTTTAATAATTGCGTTTGAATAATTTGTGGAATGAGAACAAGATGATACACAAGACATCAAAGAAGACGTTACTGAGAGAGGCTGAAAAGTAAGATGGCATCAGTTCATGTTCCCTTAACTTTTATTTATAATTGAGCCTTATAACACGTTTATTTTCTTTATCAGAGGCAAGGGATTGAGAAGCCAACGCCCACCTGATATGAAAAGTCTTTACTTTCAAAAATAGTTTTGCATTAAAAAACATGTACACATATTGTTTCACAATTTTTTTTTTTTTTAAGATTTCTTTATATTTCATGAAAATTTACAAGTTACTTTTGATGTACATGCAATGAGAACACTTCGAAAATGTTGCATTACTCAATAATCCTAAGGGAGATAACTTTAATAACACAAAAGTACAATATATTGAGTAAGGTACCATAATTAGCCTTATAAAGACACTCTTACTGTAGATTCAAATATAGGTCTACTAGAAACTTGCGCTGGAAACAATCTAACACTGGTGGCTAATGAATCAAACACAGGTCTACAAATGGTCGCAATATGTCGGGACGTTATCGCGGAAAACAGCCTCATATTGGCATTGATTTTGAAGACCGTATTACAGACCCAAGGCAAAAGGAGGAAAAACATGAATATCAGATACTACACAACCTTACCTCTGATCTCAAGCGTTCTTGAAACTTATTCCTGTTAAATGAGTCTATATATATGGCCACACATGTGTTCCCAACACTTTCCTGCTAAATGAGTCTATATGGCCACACAAGTGTTCCTGACACATTCCTGCTAAATACGACAGACTAACGAGTTCAAAAGGCTACACAATGAGCACAAACACACCGGGACATATCATCGTCATATTTAGTAACCACGTACTTGTTTTCAGAACCTAACTTTAAGTCATGACTCAAACAATAAGCAGAAATGTCCTGTAGTAAGAAGCCGAAGGCCATACAAGCAGACAGCTGAGGTACGAATCTGGATTAAAAAGCCATACAAGCAGACAGCTGAGGTATGAATCTGGATTAAAAAGCCATACATGTCAGCAGACAGCTGAGGTACGAATCTGGATTAAAAAGCTAGGAATACAACCATATCCTGCTCATTATAGACCTCTTTGGGGCCTGTTACCTGATTATAGTCCTTCCATTCAAACTGAACGTTTTCTCCTGTCTCCAATGCATATACAAAATATCTCTGGAGAGATCAAGTCAAAGAGTTGTCTTCTGTATGATAAATAGGACTCTTACTTCAGATACTTTTGTTCGTGTTTTACGTCCTATTAACAGCTATGGTCATTTAAGAACATATGCCAGGTTTTGGTGGTGGAGGAAAGCCGGAGTTCCTGGAGAAAAACCATCAAGCTTCAGCCGGTACCTGGTGACTGCTCCAGGTAGGCCTCGAACCCACAACCCAGTGGTGTTTTTTTTAATTTTTATTTAAACATATTTGATTTCATTAATAACAGATTTTTCATTATTTGTAAATTTTACAAAAATTTGGTAACTTTGGCATCCTTCAAACATAGGTGTCAACTTCTGAAACCTCCAATGAGGAGATCTCCCTCATTCCACATTTCCAAAGAGGGAGAAAGTGCGTGAAATGTGACTGAAACTGCTTTGCTCAATTTATCTTTCCCTTTTTTTGTATCAAAATACAATGTAGCTCCATAAAGCACACATTTGATTCAGACACACCTGTTATGATCATTACACACACACTGCAGAGACCATTTGATCACAGGATGTAGATTTGGGTTTGTGTGCGGTTGGACTTATATATGATGGAGTTTCGAGGGATTGGCAAATTTTGGTCAAAACGAGGGAGTCTTTTGGAAAGAAATTAAGGCGGTCATTATAAAAACTAGCATTTAAAATATTCACAGAGAATCCCATCAAACCTCCCTTTGGGAGTTTAACTGTACTCACTTGTTATAAGAAGCAAACTACGTTCCGAAACAGATCTCGACAGTAAGAAGATTGCTGTCGACAGATCTGGGTTAACAAGAAGCTTGAGGAGATCCCAAGTATCCTCTCAATCACAGACCAGAGAAATATGATAGGATATAAATTACCTAAACTTCGAGAGACAAGAACTTTATAAACCCTGGGAAAGTTGTCGCCATATTAGCAGGATAAAATGACATATCTTCAGGTTCAGAAACCAGTTTTTTTTCTGTTCTTGTTCGTTCTATAAGAATATAGATTATGTTCGCGGTTTACAAGGGTTGGCGTGACAGGAGAGGATTACACCATACTTACGGAAAGAAAAGATGATATCTGACGTAACACAAACCTAAGAAGACAAGGATTAATTCTTGCACGCGACAAAACTTCATTTAATTACGCACTGGAGAAATGAACGGGATGACAAATACGGAGATAATTTGAAAGAGATGGGAAACGTATATACATAAACAGTACGGAATTTTGTTTATCTTGGTGGCGCATTATAACTACCAGGCTAGCCTTAGATTTGTTTTCGTCACATGTAATACCCATAACACTGACTCTAATCCTGAAATGAATTTAATCACACTTCCTTGTTTGCTTTTTAGTCCGATTATTTGTATAATGTCAAATTTTCCCCACCATGTCCTGAGTGCATGCAGATTTAAAAGTCGCATGAACCTAGGAAATGAAAAGTACAAATTGAACAGAGGCATATAAGCCACATACTGTACTATAAAATGCATTTCTAAAAGTTTTGAAACCTTTTTCAGTTGTTTAAAAAGCTTCATTCTGATATTTTGTTGTGTAAATTTTGGTGGAATGAAATTTTAACGTACCATCAGACTATTGTTGGAACTGATTACTTTGCTGGGTTTTCTTGAAAAGCTCCCAACAATCTTAGCTTTTGTTGCTTCGAGCCGCTATAAAAATCTATCTGAGAAGTTCCTTAGCGCACAGAGCGGAAGTCTATGTGACAAGAATACACATGATACACTTGTCCAATGGGCCAAGATTTCAATTGAACAGACGATTTAAAAATCTTTATCGGTACAAAGCTTGAAATCAAATCGAAACCCCCGAGCCCATGGTGATGTGATATATATAGAAATTAGTTTCTCATTAGTATTCGCCTTTTACGATGTTATAATGGAATGATTCAGTACAACAGGACAGGTTTATTTTCCCCAAATCTCAATTTTATTTGTAGTCAATATGCGACTTACTGTTTTACAACCCTGTGTTCTACAGCGGTTTGACGCAGCGTAATAGGGAAGTTAAAATGATTCTAAGTTCAGTCACATGGTAAAATGTATTCATATTTGTCTCGTTTTGGGTCTGTGTGTACTTTGCAGGTGCAGTTCACACACAAAATACTGACTCCGTAACAAGGAGATAAGTGGGGTGAAAGACCTAAGGCAGCACGAAACTTTGGATAAAATCCTAAAGTGGCTTAGTGTTCTATTTCTACTTTGACAATCAATTTCACTGGAGTGCTTGACGCTATGTAAACTGGCAAACAGTTCATGGCAGGACGGACCAGGTGGTGCCACCTAAGGTGTCCTGTCGATGATGTTCTGGGCAGAGATTTTTTTTTCTCCCTCTCAAGATACAAATGACTTTAAAGGTTGCAAGCGCAAATATTGGGCGACATTTACCAAATTAATTTGTCCTTGTTAACAAACGCTGTGAAGACCGTACAATTCTTAATTACATTGTACTTCCCGTCTAACTTAACGTGTCAATTATGCCACACCTGTTTTTATTTACATTATTCTGGGAGTTACGATATAATCGTATTGTATGTCGCAACAGTGCAGTAAAACCAGTGTTTTCAAGACTGGAAATGAAGACGTGAAGTGGGATGGCATTGTGATAGAAAAGACGGCCATAAGGTTTCACCGTATAATGACTCCAGATGGGAGCCGTCTTCTACGAGGAAACATCAGGGTTCCTATAGGGTCAAACTCTTATATAATTCACACTTATCATAAATGCATGATCAACCAAGAAAAGTTAATTCTTCCACCGATTGGACCCACTCAACACACAATCTTTCTCTGAACACATTCACCATGATGATAAGACGCCGGCAGACCTCCGACTTCGTCTGCCACTGTCTGGAGTTTTACTGCGATCCGTCCCTCAACTAACCAAATCACGAAGCATTGAATATGGCACCTAATGGAGCAGATAAATTCATCATGGTTATACTACGCAATCAAATCAACATCGATAACACACATAAAACTTATACAAGATACAGTTTTACGTATATAACTAATTTTATTTGCTACTTTCATGGTTTTTATCTACATCCCGTTTTATAATATGCTTGAGCATGCTTGTATTTTATGCAGACCATATTTGTTCTTATTGTGTCTGTCTGTGCGTCTGACGGTCTAGGTCTGATACGGTATGTATGGAAGTGAGAAACATGTGTCACCGGATCAATTAATACACATAGATATACGCTATAAGCTGCACATATGCTACCATAATTACCATCAGAAATCCTCATTGTCATCTTTTGTCGACAAATTAACCATGTTTTCTAAGTGACAAAGCATTGCTCAGCATTGATCCTTTCCCCTCCCCCCTGAACTGTATTTTCCTATGAGGTTTACATTGTTAGTTTGTATTTTACCCCCTATTAACGGCTATGATCATTTAAGGACGAGCCAGGTTTTGATGGTGAAGGAGAAACGGAGTACCTGGAGTTTGTTTGTTTGTTTGTTTGTTTGGGGCTAACAGCCAGCTTCCGGTCATATGAGGACGGGGGTACCTTGAGAAAAACCACCAACTTGTGGCCAGTACCTTGAACTGCCTCAGGTATGGGCATCAAACCTGCAAGTCAGTGTTGGAGGTTTAGTGATTGTAGACAGTCAGAACCACTGCGGCCCACTGCGGCCCCTTCTCTGACGTTTTAGAACTATCATTACTAAAACCAAATTTCAAGACAGACAAAAAAGGAACTTCTCTTGATTAATGATGCTGTAGAATGGAATTGTATAACAACCTTTGATATATTGATAGATTTGCTTTAGATTTGTTTTACCACCAAAAAAAGCATCGACAAAAAAATCAAGGTTATTGCAATCTAGATCGTTAAACTTCCAATCCATACTTATTATGTACCTATGAGGATAAGTTCTTTTGTAAATCAGATATCAAATAAGTAATTTACAAAAGGCCAATAACACAGAACCTATAGGCTTGATATGACAGACAGATCAATGTATGGAGTCTTTATTGGTACAAAGGGCGTTAACTCTGTAAAACACAGGTGTGATGTTTAAGAGGACGCTATCTAAAGATGGTATCTAAATCCTCCACTGGACTATATTATGGAACCAGGTAATGGTTGACTTTTTTGGTTCATGGCCATTTTTTTTTTTCAAATATCTTTCAAAAGCAATTATTTGGGGACATTGTTGATCCCATCCTTAAACCAATATTTAAATTCCATTGTAGTTCCAGGAACAAAAACTGTGAAAACTTGATTCCCAATAAATTAAACTGCAATAGAAGTTTAAAACCCCTTTGCCAAAAATAATTCATTGCTGAGAAAATTGATCAAAATCAACTGGCTAGAATAGAAATAAAAGTGCTTCGACAACAGTGAGTGTATTATAAATCACACATGGCTCCAGAGAACGGTACAACATAATATCCTATACCATGGCAGTGATCTGTGCTATTGACACTAATGACATTTTACTAATCTTATAAAGATATGATATAAATGTGAAACATGTCGCCTAGTACATCAGTCGTGATTCAGTTAGCTGCTAACTTAATACCTTCGGGAGATGATATACCTTACTGAAACACTCAAAAGTCTGTCTTTGTGTTCTCTGTACTCCGTGTGAATATGATATTCAAACAGTAGTTCATTTCAAACCTTGATTTCTATTGTATATTCTGTCCACACTCGAATCATATTTAGAATACTGACTGGTACCTTAATGAGGGAAAATTATTCATATTTTGAGATCAACAGCTGTCTTTCAAAAATTGCATCTGCTATCACAGTTCACCAGGGTCCGCCCACTTGTATAAAACATCTCAACTCTTGAGATTTCCTCAAGTCTAAGATTTCCCATAGACAATACATTGCTTGCGATTTTCCTTAACTTTGAGATGTTTTTACAAGTGGGGCCTGGATGCTATGATTGAGAACTCCTAAGTTTGTAAATTCACTGTATATTCAATTTAAAATACATTTTGGTTAACAGTTTAAACATTTATCAAAATGAACATGAAGAGAGAGGATTTGTTTACCAAGACATCAATATAAAACAAATAAAAAAGAAACTTCATAATACATTTTTCAGTGTAAACCCTGCCAAATTCTATGAGTACAGCATAAAAACTCTTCTCATGGTTAGCTTGTGGTCATTTTATTGAAATAGCACTTAAATATCCTTTCAATGAACTAGGATGTGAAATTTCAGCAGTATTCTGTCCAAATTTACCAGTTTTATGTTTTGACATTGGCTTGTTATAGATTTACCATCCAGTATAATGAAAGTATTCTAAATCGGCCCCCTAATGCACCACATGACTACCAAATTGCAAGACTTTTGTTCCACCTGATATCTCTGTATACGACGTATCATGTGATGAGCCCATAGAAAGCTTGGCTTACATAATGCTCTACCCCAGGCAGCTGGTATTGGATCATTCGTTATATAGAGAATTCTTTTTATCTGGAATTAACTCGGTTCAAACCTATCATAAACCATCACATGACACAAAAGTTAGGTATTTTTTCCATCTTTATGTGAAATTCTTTGTTTACCTTTAATACTGTGTTCAGTCTACAGAATTTAATGTGTGAGAATTTTACAGAAACACATTTCAGATTACCTTCTCAATCTTGATATTTTATACATCATGAATAAGAAGAGATTTTCTCTGAGATAAGAATTTAAAGTAAATCGATGTTAAAATATATGTTTATATATATATATGGGCAAACAAATCAGTGTCTGGAGCTATAGGTAATTGCATGTAAATGATGTATGTCCCAATATCCCACGATTTTCTCAATCTTGTTTTTATCATATATCATTTCATTCTTTATTAAACTTTCAAAAATCATATTTATCATTATTCATAATGGATACAACAATTTAAGGTCGGATACAGATTCTGCTGGATCGAAGCAGTTCTGGAGTTGACTTAGAACACACAACTTTGCCTGACTTCGCTTGAAGGGTTGCATGTGCAAGAATTCAGGGGAACACATTATTTCGACACAATGGGAATACCAACGGACAGTCCAGACTACAAGTTCAAACGTTTCATGATAAAGTGTTATGACAAGATAATGTAACATCTATGTTTCCCCAAATGACAGATATTTATTGCATGTTGTCTCCCATTTTTCGCTCAAAACGCAGACCTATTTGCCCCTAAGGATCGTGTGCAAAATGCCTTCCTGTTTGTGGCTTAAAATTAATTGCATTTCATTGAGATGAACAAGACTGGATTAACTATACAAACTTGAATGGCGGGATCTCAAAGACCTTGAACTCACCCATTGATTAAGTTAGAATCTTATCACATTTCGCATACCCTGCAATTTTTTTGTTCATTGATTCTCCGTAAAGTTTTAGAAGACGCTTCATAGGACGCTTTTGTTCTCCATCCTGTGTTATGAACACACAAAATCTAGCCTTCCTGAAAAATTTGGCAGAATTCCCCCACGTTATTTCCTTCATTGATCCAACGCGTCAGAATCTATCAAAGCCACGCACTGTTTTGCTTCATCTTCAGACTCATGGTACACAGCACACGGAATCTAACCCCTCCAAACACGGTTGAATAGTGATAGTAGTGATATGGACAGATAACATTCTCAGCATCCGGAGCAAAATCATAAAAACTAAATTGACAGCTGATTAAAGATCTCCTTGGAAGAAAGTGGATAAAAAAACAAGCAGTTTTCGACCCTGAATCTGAAATGAGATACGAAATAAAACAAACAAAAACTTGGGGGGAAGTTTCTGTTAAAATAAATCATCACTACCTCTGATTGTGTTTCCCTGTGTTACAAGTCCTAATCAATATTGTCATGTTGCATAACGTGGGTTGATAAAGCTGTTGTATACAGATAGCAGTACTTTACTGCTAAATTCGGGAGATGGATGTGCGAAAGTCGGCCGAACCTGGGCCATCGATTAATAATAAAACGTTGTAACGACATATTCATCCCGGTTAAATGTGGCAGCTGAAGCAGCAATGATAATTAAGTTCAAATTTTTCAAACATGGTATTTGGAGTTAGCGGCATATACTTACAATAATCTCGTTACTTGGTTGTGCAAACGCAAACAGAGAAAAAGAAATCCAGAATATTGGTTTGAAAATTGAATTTTATCGTGCAATTTTTTTATTCAGTGACGCCTAAGGCTCTGTTATTTCCGAAACTGGTGTATATATACATCTATAAGTATCCATGGTAAAAGATATCAAGAAAAAAAAATTGATAGTATTACCATTTCCCAGCCTGAGCAACCATCATAGCATCAATCGCCATAAATCAGGGACCAGCCGTAATAATTTCTGGCAAACAATAACAACTTTACTCTAGGAATTTTATATTTTCTGTCATGAAACATGCAAAACTATTTGCAAAGAACAAACAACAGAAAACGGTGAATGCCCCATTTTGTTCCATTTTCTCTGGAGTATCCGAAATGATTTGTTTGTTTATACATGAATAATGGTACACATTTAAAGTGATACGCATGCGATTCTTGCATTGCTTGAGGGTATTGTTCCAGAAACAGATCTGGTTTAAGGTAATGTTTTCACAGGCTTAAAACAGATGGCGCTTGAATTCTGACGCTTCATTTTAATATTTGTTTAACATGAAAAAGCAATTCATCCATGCCAATACATTCAACAGCAGATGTACCAACAAATCAATATATGGATCAGTTTTGTCTGCATTAAATCATTACAAAGTGTTAAAATGACAATACTTTAATCGGTATATAACGTGACCTTGGCGTTGTCAATGACCCCTACAATCCCTGTTCGTGATAATAATCAATTACTTTCATAAAACATACATGACTTTTAATAATGAAAAGATTTAAGATAAAGTCTTGATCATACGTACAGATAGGCTTCCACCGTAATTGACGTCACTCAGCTGACAATTAATCATTGAAATCAACACCAAAGAAGATTCCAAAGGTATAATTTGACACCCTGTTGTTGTTAAGGAGAGTTAGCGAAACTTCATACCACCATTTATCCCATTTAAAGTTAAAATATTTCCTGTTTTTACACATATTTTTCTCTCCAAACCAGACGTATTGAACAGTTTCTTCTAATATCACATGTTTATATTTTTTGATAACAGCAGCGTACACGAAAGGATTCTGACTGGGTTTTTTTTCTTCAAATACAAACAGAAAACATTTCAAACCAATAATTCCATCCACTGGCTAGCCAGTGATAAAACAATATCTATACAATTGAATTAAGATCTTGTTTCGAGGTCTGACATATTAAAGGACCAGACCCTTATAACCTACCACCTATTAATTGGGGTTCAAATGCTGCAAATATCAAGACTTCCCTAGGATAATCTTTTTATTTACAGATTTCCATTATGTTAATATTTCATCAAATTTACAATTTTCATTAAAAGTTTAAAAACAATATCTGTGAAAAAAAAGAACTTATGAAAAATCAAATGAAAATCAATGAAGACATTATTTTTGCACAAACCTGAGAGACCTAAAATGTCATCTTTTCTTTTGAGAATTAAATTATCACATGAAAAGATTTCATTAAAACACTGGTTGATTCTTGCAAAGAAATTGTCAATTGTTTTCACAGAGAACAAAACACTCTCTTCTTTCGACAAAGCTGTCGAAAATCAAATAATCAAAATGTCCTCCAAACTCTGAGGCTGATGTACTTAAGTCATTATCTCTCTCCTTTTTTTCAGTCTTGACAGATTGAATGAAGATTAGAAGAATAAAATCAACGACTGTGAGGCACTGGATAGGAGAATAGAATGACCCTCCTGCCCTCTGTTTGATTAAATACTCTATATTCCCTTCATCCCTTCCCGTTGTAGCCAGGGGAGATGACACAGCGTTACAACTGATCCACTTCATACATTAAAAATACAAAGAAATTGTACGGTTGAAATCTCATTATTTCTCACGAAAATACAGATAAGCTTTACAAAATGGATTAAAAAAAAATGCTATAATAATAAAAAATGGAGAAACAAATTCAATTCCAAGGACATTTCCTGAAAATTTCATTTTTAAATTACGATAATGTAATATGGAAGCTAACAAAGCGTTGACTGCTGAAGGCCTATGAACAATAGCGAAGGACAGCTGTACAGCTACTCTGTATTAAACAACATTACATAAACCACACAGACAAGATATAACCATCATCATTGGATCTTAGGCATTTTGTCAAGACGGCCATCACAACGATACGGAAACACTTTAATCAGTCTTTCATGTGCGGATTAATGAAAAGTGAATCGTAGTCGATGAGTAAGACGGCATAAGGATTTTTCCAACACTATCCAAGAGTGCCAATACGGAAGACGCAGTGCTTTAAGTTGAGCTGGTCCGTGCTGGAATCTGTCATTGTCGTATATAGCTGTTAATTGAACAACCGGCAAAAGTACTTTCAAGCATGTTAATGATTATGAAGTAGTAAAATGTTCATTGTCATTCCACCCATGTACAGTATGCAATGAAGATAAATTTATAAAATTAAAATGAACTCTTTTCTTTATAGCACATCTCCTTTAGTTTTATGTACTGTATAAGGATGACTGTAAAGCCTGTTACAGCATTAATGACAAAGACGGGAGAAAGTGTTTCCGCATGTAATAACCATTGTCAATGAATATTGTTTGTCATTACACGTATAATTGTTAACGGTAATTCTCTGAATGTCTTTCCCTGCGGAGCAGCATGTTGGCTAATAGATACATCTAACATCTGAATGCTGGAGGTACATGTACTTATACAGATCTGTAATTACCAATCCCTAATATCTATATTTGTTATTGATTCCACTGACAAAGCCTTGTCAGCTTTAGTAATGTATTCACCCCTGAAGATACATTTGAACTCTTCCAACTCAGAGGTTAGAATAGTTCATTATGAAATTTCAGGGGTGAATGATTTAATCAAGGCTTGTTACTGACCACAAGACCATGCTCTCAACAAGCCCTTTCCCCCTCCAAAGTTCCCCTAGGAGGCCCTTCCCTAAAAAGCATCAACCAAATGGTCCCTCCCAAAGCACCATTCCTCAAAAGCAAGCAACCTTTCCCATACACCCTTCTTCCAAAGTAACTTTCACCAAAAAACCTATTCAAGATAAGTTCCCCTCAAACACTCCACCCGAAAGCACTCTTTACCAAGCCAACTTCCACAAACACTTACTCTAAGCTCTCCTCTAAATGTAATCCTCCCAAAGTAACCCCACACTCCCATACATTTACATATATGTCCCATCTGTCTCCAAAAGAACTCATTCTCCAAATATATATCTCTCACTAAATAATCCTCTCCCAGCAGCAATATCCTTGACCCTTTATCCTATAACTATCCCATTTTCCTAAACTTCCTTCACTTGTGTGGTATGTTTCAAGGCATTTCAGATTTTATATTATTTTAATTGATTTTAGCAATGTTTGTGTTCATTAATATATATATAAGTATAGTACAAACAGTATTTCATAAAATTTCTTCTTTGCTGCAGTTTAAACAAAAAACTGAAAAAATGGTGACTTGAAATGTATAAAATGAAACTTTGAGAGTTCTAGTATAAGCATCCATGATCACTTCAAAATGATAATGAAATTGGTACCCCACTGCCAATCCTCCAAGATGCTTAATGTAGCGTACCAGGCACCGAGTCAAAAACCAAACAAATCCAATGCTATTTTATTGGAGTTTCTTTGCATTTTCTGGAAATCCTTGAGATTGGCAATACCCCATCCCAGGTCTGAAATGGCCGCCCTGGAACTATTGCTGTCAACCAGCTGGATGGATAGCCGTAGATAATGCTTAGCAGCAGACATGACAGAAAGAAACGGGCAAAGTCTGGCTACAGTGTTTGAGTATAAGTTTCACCACTTTGTACAGGAAACTGTGTTGTTACTGGTAATCCTCCAAAAAGGTTAACATTAACACGCCCCCATACCTGTAGACATCTTAAAGATCCTTGTCCCACCACAGGCACCACAAGGTTAACATTAACACGCCCCCATACCTGTAGACATCTTAAAGATCCTTGTCCCACCGCAGGCACCACAAGGTTAACATTAACACATTAACTTTACATAAACTGTAGCCTCCCCTTAGTTCTGTTTTCTATATAAAATTGTAGCACGACTGGGACAGCTAGAACACTACTAGTTGTCAACCAGGTAGCTCAGTTCTTTAAACTGACAATAATAATAAAAGGTGGACCAGGGCCCGTATTTATGGAACCGTTCTCATGCTCAAGCATGGATTCTGTGCTCAAATCAGCTAGCTTGTAACTTGCTTAAATCATGTGACACGATAAAAATGTTTAGTGGAAACATTTTAAAACAGCTTTCTGCATGAAGTCTCCTCAAAGTTCGTCCAAATCATGGACAAAATGGACTTAATTATTTATCTTTTCATTAAAGAACTGCGAGGTATTTTTGTTTTTGCAGAAATGATTAAATCAAATTTATAGTCATACTGCAAAAGAAGTTTCCAATGTGTAGTCGGAGATTTTTGCAGTTGTATGCAATACCTTTGGGAAAAGAAATAAAGACAATTTATTTCTAATGTTGCATCAAACAATATTTTAATGGTCCATTTAATAGCTATGTTAACAATTAAATTCAATAGTTACTTTTTACAACAAAGTAATATTATCAATAATATTTCACAATAATATCCTGTATTTCACTTGTAAAGTTAATCTGAAGATGAATGTACTTGCAGGAAACCTTGTACTGCAGTGGTAAAAATGTAATTAAGATGCACAGACATGTTGAAAGCAAACTTTTTCCAACACGTAAATTTCTATTCTTTAATTTTTTTAAGAATACATTAATAAAAAGATTTGACAGGTAATTTGAAGTTCCTTAATTGATGATATCGGGAACAAAATCAATACTGAATGGATGAGCATTTAAATTTTCTGTGAATCATCTATCAAAGAGTCTTAAAAGATGTTGCTTCTGTGGTATTTATACAGCTTAACATCTTTTAAATTTATTGTTTTCAAAGCATCAAATGTATTATTTTCCCAAAACATACCACAAGAAAAGCCATTCAAAAACCTAATGGGGTGTGAAATAACAATGCATCCTTACCCAATTACCTCCCTTTATCTCCTCCGTGACCAGCTGCCAGGTCAGACTCGACCATCTAGGATATCACAACGCCCGCTAATTTGTTATGCCTAACTAACTCATAAGCCAATATAGGGACAATGGTGGGCATCGTTTTATTCCCTAATGGACCCAGTCAACTAGATGCTCAGTGTTGTGAAAACAACCATTAATTACAAAATGTCCCACTACGCCTCCCTCAGGGCAGGTTAGAATGTCTCTAACAACACACTGACCGCGAAATGGCACCCAATTTTCATAGATTTCTTGTCTTAATACTCCATGTCTGCGAAATGTTATTAAAAGTCTTTCTTCCTTTCCCCTTTTGACTGCAGAGACCAATATACCTGCAAGATGACTATAAGTCTTTTCTGCAAATCTTCCAAAACAAATCAATCAATTATTTCGTTTTTCTTTGTCTATTTTACTTCCCCTAAAAGAAGTGTTGAACTCAGCTAAATCAATTGAACGGATTATTTCAATATGAAAGTTGGGGGGGAAATAAATACAACTTGTGTCACGATCTTCCATAACCATTAAACGAAAGTCCCCTAGTTAATAGAATCAATCATTACTCTGCTACTTCAATAGATTTTGAAACATACATCATCTTTTATTGAAATGCAGGTTTGATTTAAGGATATTGTTGTTCCTATATTGATCCCAGTAACAACTGGCAGCCTGTTATTGATTCACACCACACGAATCCATCAAACATTTATATGGGTATATTGAAAACGCTTCCGGGCAAACATAGGGTACTCTGCCTACAGTACATCACAAACATGGTCTGGTAGAAAAAAAAATACACAGTCAGCTATTTAGCTAAGTAACATACCTGAGCTAGGTACAGCAGCTGTACTCAAATCAATTGCATAAAATTATGGTCCTTAACCCTTTTACCACCGTAGACCATAATTGACTCATCCAGATCAATGCATGGAAGAGTCTGCTAAACCTACATAGGGGTGAAAGTGTTCAAATTTCTGTAACATTCTTCAACTTCAGAAATTACCTAATTTATTTATTTCCTTGGGAAAACATTGCTGACTATTTGAAGAAAATTTCCTGATTTTCATTAATTCCAGCAACACTTTTCAAAGTTCAGTTCGTGAAATAGGAGCCTGCTGGATTTGGTTGAGTGCCAATGACCAGATGTCTCTCCAAAGGTAACATCCACTGATTTGCAAGATTACAGTTTATAATCCCATTCTGACTCACAGCATTTCAGAATGAGCCAATCCCCATCCAGTGACCAGGTAGTTCAGGTTACTTTGTTGGTACATCTTACTAGTTTAAAGTTTAGGTATAACATCCTGGATAGGGTCTATCATTGGTGTTCTGATACCTTAGACTATACATTTCAGATTGTCATTGTCTCAGGTCACAAATTTGAATACTAATCGAACTCTAAAGGTCAAAGGTTTGAATTCTTGCTTGACTCTCAAGGTCACAGGTTCAAATCCTAGTCTGACTTCAAGGTCACCATGCAGTTTAAGGCTTTGTCGGACTCTTGAAGTCAAAGGCTAAAAGCCTGGAATGACCCTCAAGGTCACAGGTTAGAATCCTAGGGTATATGGCCACTTGCATTTTGGACTGAATAAATCACTAGTTTTCAGGGTAGCTCATGCAGTTCATGAACCTTTTGTGTAAGAATGTTGAGGTCCCTAAGTTGTTCAAATCTTGGTCTATACTCAATGCATTCTCTTCCATCTTATTTAAAAACGTATATAACTTGTAAATGGGAAACATGAACCCTTGTTACAAGTACATGGTGGCAAATAGTTTACTCCAACATTGGTGATGTACATTATACCGGGTAAGTTTATCTTAAATGGCACGATGTTTCAAAAAGGAAGGACAATAAATATATACAGACTGCTAGGAGAAAGTATGGAGACAATCCGGCGCTAGATTTGCTACCAATGACTTCCGCACCAGTGGGGTTATAATTAATACTAGCATCATATATCAACAGAATGATTGTTCAGACATTTTTACATAACAATCAGGCTTCTTTACTCCAGACAAGTCTGTTGCTATATCAGGATTTCCGGAACAATTTTTTTTTTTTTCTATAACAGTATTTCACCTAAAACAAACCCATGTCTAAGTTGCACCCCAAATTATTCTTCATTATCATTATTATGGTTTTGACATAGCTCCAGATGCTCTTTCTGTACGTAAAGAGTGTTTTTAACAAATGAACAAATCATTTTAGCTCCAAAACCTATACGACAATGATAAATGTCATTGTATGGCAAGTAGTTTTTCTCTCTAATGTCAATGATATAAGCCCCTTAATTTTCTTGATTTTGTAAGCAAACTGCACTCCTTAGTAACATATACTCAGAGGCATTTTCAACTAAACATTTTACTGCTATTTAACCCTTTCACCACTGCAGACCAAAATGGACTCATCCATATCAATGCGTGGTAGAGTCTACTGAAGTTACATAGGGGTGTCAGTTTCTCAAAATTTGCTAGCTTTCCAAGAAATATCTAAACATTTTTTTTAAATTGTTTCTTTTCTCTTTGTGTTTAATTCCACAAAAAGGTTTTTAATTTCAACCAGCCATCCTTTTTTTTATAAACTGTGGAACATGAAATTTCAGTTATCAATTTAAAAAAAAGTTTTGAGAATATCTCCAATTTTTAATATTAATGAAATTGGCAGAAAGATGACAAGACTATCCCGATATTGAATCTTCTATAAAACTGTCAGCCCAGTGACAGAACAGTGCGTAATTATCGTGGGGTAGGAGGATAAAATCATAATGGTTCATGTTATGTCTTTTACAAATCTGATCAATTTTAAATCAATTTTTTTCCCTTCATTGTAAATATGCCTCTGTCAGGTGAGGTGCAAATTAATTTTTCAAACCTTAATTAAAAACTTCAGTCAAATGTATCAATCACAAACAAAAATGAACAGTCGATAGCGAAAGTGAGCGTGTCATCGGTGAACAAAGTCTGCCTGTGATCTTGACGAGATGGGTATTGACATTGTTAAAGTTTCACACTGAGGCATTTAATTTTCGCCATAGGAGCAAAAAAGAAATGAAAAAGAAATGAAAAGGCAATACAATGGAAGGAGAACGAAATAACTTAGGCCACAGGTGAGGGTAATCATCATAGATTTATTGTAATGCCGAAGTTTATCCACATTTTTAATCAGGTTTTGGATAAATCGGGAGCTCCTTGAGAAGGGGGTGTGGTCAGGGAGCTTTGAAAAATTCAGTATGATCAACTTACTTAACACAAAAATCCATTTCTAACTACACAATTTTTTTAACCATTTTTTCAGTTAAAGCTGAAATAACATAATTGTTTTAAATGAAAATAGATGAATCAAGATACTGATATTGAAAATAGTTGTAGAATTCAAAAATGTAGGTACAGATTAATAATTTTGATAAATTTGAAATAATCTGGAAAGCTAACAAGGCTTTTAAGATTTGTACTCTGGACCCAACATTAACAGGTTGGTGAAATGTGTATTGGACATCAACCATCTCACCTGTGTCCTACTCCCAACACCAATAAAACACCTATACCCATCCGAGTACATTAAGCTTGCGGATAACGACATCCAAGTTCCTGACACACAGGTATATAAAAGGGCCAAAATGCCACAGGTAACAACTTTGGGGCCAGGTGCTAACAGCTAGGGTGTTGACAGAAAACATTGAATTGTTTACTGTTAAAAGGTTATGTAAACAAATATGGATTGTCCATTTTATCAGAGCTATATAACCGTAAATGTACCTGTAACCATTCATAATGGAAGTACTTAACCACTATACCCCAAATCTCTAGAACGGAAACATTCAATCTCTGCTATCATTGCAGCTTAATCCCCTTATTAAAGTTATGTCAATATCCTCAGAGTGGACATTAATGAAAAATTTAATATACGTTCGGACATGCATTCAATGCCACTTACCTGTAATCAAAGTTGATAATCACCTGTCGTAGGTAAATGGGGACCAGGTAACGAAAGTTCCTTGACACAACAATTTCCACAAATTTGTTAAGTTCAAACTAACAACAACCATCCAGTATATAAACGGTTATCTTTTTTTTCTGTCACAGGACGAATGTTGAACAGTTGATCTGAACTCTTCTGATGAGTTCGTATAAATTGAATTTCACAAAAGAATACTGTCCAATTAGGTCGAGTTGAAATACAGATCACCTGGTTCAATCCACAGGTAGCTCAGTCAGGTCCTGAAAGGAGAACAAACAATTAGGGAATAGAATAGTGTAATAATTGACGGTCATTTCTGTGTGACACGCTCTAATGAGGCTACAAGGCCGATCTAGACATTTACTAAACAGTATAAAGAAAACAAAAATCGGTACCACGAAAAGACAGGGTGGTTACAAGGGTCCGACTCCGCCAGAGGTATACAGCCAATACTGAAATGTCACCACAAAGTATTGCTGTTTTCCCGCCCCAATATACATACAATATATATATATATATATATACATTGGAGAGTTGTCTTATCTGCATGGATAAAGTAATCCCCTATATTCAAACAACAGTTTAATGAAGATTACATCCTGGGGTTGTATGACAAGAGCTACGACACCGAAAAGGGACCAATCGGCTAAACAAAAACCAGATAAGGGAGGGTCTAACATGCCGACGTGTGTAACGCCACCTACCAAACGCGACATTCCGACGGTGGTGACTGTGTGCCACACTGGAGATAAATTTGTTGTGCTGGTACTCTCCATCAATAGCCTAATCAAAGCACTGTACAGCAGGACGGTAATGGCTCGCAATGTCTTATCGCTGGAGAGTATGAAAGGGAACCTGGCATAACGGCACTCGCCTCTCGGCACGTTCAACAGGACACATGTATATAGGCAATCAGCCAAAAACCCAGACCGATTGGCCATAGTATGCACCGACATTCCCTAGACAAAAAACATTGACCATCACAATCTTGGTGTTATTAAAATCATAGCTTGACGGGATGATAGACTTAAATTCAGACCCATGGCCAAAATGATCCTCCACCAACCCATTTATCATCACAAATTTGGTTTTCTCACTGTCGTGGTTTGATCTGATGATACACTTTTGAAATCATCCAGAAAAACGCGGACCAACACAGTAATGGTTTTGATACAATTATAGGTTGACCATGATAGATTTAAATTCAGAACTTACCTATTGAACAATACATTACAATCTATTTATCACATGTATTGTTAAATCTAATGCTTGACCTGTGATAAAATTTTGACGACAATAATTATTTTTCCTTATTTCTATTTGTGTGTGTACGTTGTAATATGTGTTTTTTCATGAAATTGCATTTCATTATTTTGCCTGATTTCTGTGTTACATTGATTCTGTTCATTTTAAAATTACTCTACCAGGCTGCTAAGTGTCATGAAATGTGTATAATTTATACAAATGCGGATCCGTTTCACAGTTTACACAATTTTCTTTTACTAGGTTACACCCTAAAAAACTCTCCCAATACAAAAACATGCTTGACCATCAGAACTGAAAGTGCTAAATTCAGGTCCTGATATCAAAACTTGGGCTCACGTTCCCTATCTTAAAGTGTTGACCATCACCATGCAGTTCTGCAAAGCCTCTGATTAGAGTATTAATACAAATTTTCAAAATGTAAATTTTGAAAAAAATTATAAATATTTTTTGCTTTTTTATTGTTTTCTTCAGATGATCATTCTCAATCTATCTACATGGACTTTTGTTTATCATCAGAATTTCAATACTTCAGCAGTCTTGATGATAGACTTAAAATTTAAATAAAACCTTTGATAAAAATATGGATCTTCCTTATGTGTTACATAATCCCTTAACCAAAACACTATAAGTATCACAATTAAAATCACGAATTGTTTTGGTAATGAATTTGATGAAAAACATTGGTCTTTATATTCCCTTGAAATAAAAAAACCCATCACAATCTTGATACTATCTATCACTTTCTGTCTTTGACCCCCAGACTATAAACGGCCAACATAGGCCAAGCGTTTCAAAGTCTGGTTAGCTTAACGAGGCATTATCGCAAAACTTTCAAGTCGTTTAGTTAGAAAAGATCGAATTTAAAAAATGAATTTTCATGTGAATGGAGTGAAAAAACGACTTCTTAAGGCAAGAAACAGAAAAACATTTATAAAATTGTTAAGGATTCTCAATAAGATAGGTTTTAAAATTCATCGAGAAGATCGGTTAAGCTTACTATAAAGTTTTTAACAACCAGGCTGGCTGGGTCAAAACATTATTAATCTAAAATTTAAGTCAAAACAAGGACTACAGTAACACGTATGTTTCAACCAATCAAAACCTAAACAAACATACCAATCTTATGTTCTACTTTTAGTGAGGTAATTATTCAACTGATAAAAAAATCATTTATTTTCTGAGGCACAAAATTTTGACAAGAGTATATATATTAATAGTCTTTAATGTCAAATATAAATTAAATATGCATGATTACCTTGATGTCAGTGAAAACAATCCATTGCATATGTTTTGCTTTTGACCTAGTTTGTGACATCAGTAAATGATATTGAAATGACATTGTAGGCTTCCACATTTAAGATCACATATTTCATTATAACAATGTCATTCTGTATGGGAGCCAAATCAGTCACACTGTGTGATCATATAGTGGTACACATTGCCCAAAACCTGCAGACTTATAAGGGCTGAAAATAGTATAATCATTACATAAGTCCTATTTGCTGTTCCAGTCCATTGTCTAAAATGAATTGAATCGAAACTGTATGTGAAATTACATCGGGTAAATTATCGCATGATCTCTGAGCTAACCATAGCCTTTCAGTGCCAGACAAACTTGCAGTATAAAAATGACCAAGAAGACTTAGTATTCACAAGCAAATTTGGCAATTTGGAGGTTTGATATAAGCCCCAGACATTTAGTGATGCATGGATGAACTGACGGACAGATCATGCAAACTTGGAGGCGCGGTAAGTCTAGTGGTAGGAGGCAGGGCTCGTGACCGAAGGGTTGCAGGTTCGAGTCATGTCACGGCACTGGGTTGTATCTTTGAGAAAGATACTTTAATTACTCCGCTTGTTCCAGTTTACTAAGCTGTAAATGAGTACGTGGTGGGGAAGTGCTAGAACTGTTGAATGCTAGCTGTGAGCACTGAAATGGCAGCACCATGCAGCTGTATGCTACCCCAGGGAGTTAAGAAAGATATTGGCTGCATGCATGGTTGCAAAGGCCCTATAACCACGGATACTAAATTGTGAACCGCCTTGAGACGACCTTCAAACTAGGTTGTAATAAAATTGTATATAAGAACCTCAAATTATAATTATATTATTATTTTAGTCCCCTCTAGTAGTGCAATTGGTGACAAATATAAAAGTGTTTAGTTGGATTGCTGGACATTTTCAGGACAGTACTACAGTAATACTTTTAAAAGAAAATTAAGGGTTAGATTTCAGACACTGTTTTGATTATATATCAAATTGTTACATCGATGATACAAGTAGTTTTGCATACAAAAGTTAGGCTCTAAGTTTCTGTTTCATTTGTACGATTGTTTTCATTAATTGTTATGTCACAGCTGAAGCCAAACCTGGAAATCCATGCAGCCAGTGATAATGTCACACGGACAGTAAATGTTTATGCAACGGAATACTACCGGAACTCATATGATACAGTGAATTAAGTGATGAATGAACGTCTGTCTGGATCAACAGACGATTTGGTCGCAGATGTACAATAAAACAATGCATGGAAAAAAAACGCAGACAAAAACCTAGACCATTAACAAATAACTTATAAACATATGCAGCAAGTATATTCAAACCTTGCTAAAACTTCCTAAGGGATTGAATAAATCAACAAAAAAACAAAGTCTAAAGAAACAACTTTATTTATATGGACAAGTATTTTCACAGTTTACACAGACAAGTATTAAAGAGAGTTTTCATTGACATGTAAATCTACACAGTCCAACCTGTGTTAAAGAGTTAACCACCATGTCCAAGAGACTACCTCTATTAGGAGACCAACATGTCCAAGAGACTACCTCTATTAGGAGACCAACATGGCCAAGAAACTACCTCTATTAGGGGACCACTATGGCCAAGCGACTACCTCTATTAGGAGACCACCATGTACAGTCCAACCTGTGTTAAAGAGTTAACCACCATGTCCAAGAGACTACCTCTATTAGGAGACCAACATGGCCAAGAAACTACCTCTATTAGGGGACCACTATGGCCAAGAGACTACCTCTATTAGGAGACCACCATGGCCAAGAGACCACCTCTATTAGGAGACCACCATGGCAAAGAGACTACCTCTATTAGGAGACCACCATGTCTAAGAGACTACCTCTATTAGGAGACCAACATGGCAAAGAAACTACCTCTATTAGGGGACCACTATGGCCAAGAGACTACCTCTATTATGAGACCACCATGGCCAAGAGACTACCTCTATTAGGAGATCACCGTGTCCAAGAGACTACCTCTATTAGGAAACCACCATGTCCAAGAGACCACCTCTATTAGGAGACCCCCATGGCCAAGAGACTACCTCTATTAGGAGATCAGTATGTCCAAGAGACTACCTCTATTAGGAGACCACCATGGGCAAGAGACTACCTCTATTAGGAGACCACCATGTTTAAAAGGCTACCTCTATTAGGAGACCACCATGTCCAAGAGACCTCCTCTATTAGGAGACCACCATGGCCAAGAGACTACCTCTATTAGGAGACCACCATGTTTAAAAGACTACCTCTATTAGGAGACCACCATGTCCAAAAGACCACCTATATTAGGAGACCACCATGTCCAAGAGACTACCTCTATTAGGAGACCACCTTGGCCAAGAGATTACCTCTATTAGGAGACCACCATGGCCAAGAGACTACCTATATTAGGAGACCACCATGGCCAAGAGACCACCTCTATTAGGAGACCACCATGTCCAAGAGACCACCTCTATTAGGAGACCACCATGACCAAGAGACACCCTATATTAGGAGACCACCATGACCAAGAGACTACCTCTATTAGGAGACCACCATGGCCAAGAGACTACCTCTATTAGGAGATCACCATGTCCAAGAGACTACCTCTATTAGGTGACCACCATGTCCAAGAGATTACCTCTATTAGGAGACCACCATGTTTAAAAGATTACCTCTATTAGGAGACCACCATGGCTTAGAGACTACCTCTATTAGGAGATCACCATGTCCAAGAGACTACCTCTATTAGGAGACCACCATGTCCAAGAGACTTCCTCTATTAGGAGATCACCATGTCCAAGGGACTACCTCTATTAGGAGACCACCATGTCAAAGAGACCACCTCTATTTGGAGACCACCATGGCCAAGAGACTACTGCTATTAGGAGATCACCATGGCCAAGAGACTGCCTCTATTAGGAGACCACCATGGCCAAGAGACCACCTCTATTAGGAGATCACCATGTCCAAGAGACTACCTCTATTTGGAGACCACCATGGCCAAGAGACTACCTCTATAAGATCACCATGGCCAAGAGACAACCTCTATTAGGAGATCACCATGGCCAAGAGACTACCTCTATTAGGAGACCACCATGACCAAGAGACTACCCCTATTAGGAGACCACCATGGCCAAGAGACCACCTCTATTAAAATACCACCATGTCCAAGAGTCTACCTCTATTAGGAGACCACCATGTCCAAGAGATCACCTCTATTAGGAGACCAACATGGCCAAGAGACCACCTCTATTAGGAGACCACCATGGCAAAGAGACCACCTCTATTAGGAGACCACCATGTCCAAGAGACCACCTCTATTAGGAGACCACCATGGCTAAGAGATCACCTCTATTAGGAGATCACCATGTCCAAGAAACCACCTCTATTAGGAGATCACCATGGCCAAGAGACACCTTTATTAGGAGATCACCATGTCCAAAAAACCACCACTATTAGGAGATCACCATGGCCAAGAGACCACCTTTATTAGGAGACCATCATGTCCAAGAGACCACCTCTATTAGGAGATCACCATGGCCAAGATACTACCTCTATTTAGAGACCACCTGGGTCCAAGATATCACCTCTATCAAGAGACCGTCTGCATTCAAGACTAACTCTATTAAAATACCAACTGTGTTAAGAGACCTCGCCTCTATTAAGAAACTATCTTGTTCAAGAGACCACCACTATTAGGAAAACACCTGTGTAAAGAGATCACTTTGACAACTTTCCAGTACATGTTTCTACTCGAGCTGATTGAACCTGTATTGGGAGACCACCTGCACTATAAGAGACCACTTTATTAACTTCTCAGAGTTGGTCCCTGATTACAGGTTTCACTATGGACAGTTTTAATAGACAAGTGTTTTTATAAACAATTTTCACAGACTGTCATTCTTTATAGTTTTCACAGGGAAAAAAACCTTTTTAAATATATCTACTCGAACTTCCTGTACATTAGGGTTAATTGAACAGGTAGTTGATAGTAAATTTGGCTGTACAGCAGGATTTGAATTTGTAATGTATTTTTTTTACGAAAATTTTACTAAACCAACTGATAATCATATACAAGAGAACCTTGTTTATTCTGGATGTTTTCTTACATCAAGGAAAGTCTCTGGAGCAACAGTTCTTTCGTGATTATGCAAATCTGACTAAATTAATGACGTTCCACTATAATGTGTTTTGTTACGTACATTTCACTCCATCATTAATTTCTCGACTGGGTATAATAATAATGCAACAATCACAAACTTACACCTCTGTGAAAAAAGGCCATTCCAGTATACACTTAATGAATGCATGAAAACTCAAATTTTGATGCAACACATACTTCATAAACATTGCCTTGTTTTCGTTTAGTTCAAACGAGGAATATCGTTTCATGTAACTGTTAACAATTATTTCTTAATTCTTCCCTTATTGAATTAAAAAAAAAACAAGGATTCTAACGCCGGAGAGATCTTCCAGAGGGAAAATTTCCATCATGCAGGCAGACGGCAAATAAAAATTACGTTGCAAACAGCAGATACTGAGCAATCTACAAAGCCTTCACGGTGTTGATGAAAAATCCATAAATGAAGAGCATAGTTTAGAAACTTTCCAGATATTTCATTTTATTTTCTCCAATTTTGATGTCGACAGTTCTGGTGTAAATTACATCAAGCTAAAGAATAATAGTAGGAGAACAACTCTGCATAATGTCTTGCTGTTCTCCGTGACCCTAATGACATTGTAGAAAGTTCGGGGGTAAGTATGTGTACTATAAACAGGTTCAAGGGTCCCTGTATCACTGCCAAAAACTGTAAGTAGGCATTAAAAGCTATTTTATTTGGCATAACTGAAGTTTTAATAACTCATTTTCTGAAATTTCTTGGGGAAAAAAAACGATACCTTGCGGAACGAGCAAATAAAAAAGATGAAAAATTACCAACAACACTTTTATTCATGAGTCAAAAAAATGCAACAGGGCCAGATTAGGATTTGAACCCTGGACCTGCAATCATTAAACTGCCATTCAAACCAACTGAGCTTCCTATAGTCAACGGTAGCACCCTGGCCCAGTTGTGCTAGCTAGGTTTATCCAAAATGAAATAAAGGGGAGATTACCATATTGTTTGTATGAAAACTATATTGGAATTCTCTATTATTTTGGCTGCAGTTGGACAGGGATCTGTAAAAAGACTGTATTTTTCCGTTTTCCAGAGTAACAGAACTAAATTTAAATCAGAGCATTGAGACCCGAGTGTGATGGAACTAAATTTGGAGTATTGAGACCTGAGTGTGATGGACCTGAACTTTTGAGCATTGAGACCTGAGTGTGATAGAACTGAAATTTGGAGTGACCAGAGTGTGATGGAACGAAATTTGGAGTATTGAGACCAGAGTGTGATGGACCTGAAATTTGGAGTATTGAGACTTGGGTGTGTTGGAACTGCAATTTGGAGCATTGAGACCTGAGTTTGATGAAACTGAAATTTGGAGTATTGAGACCTGAGTGTGATGGAACTGAAATTCTGAGCATTGAGACCTGAGTGTGATGGAACTGAACTTTGGAGCATTGAGACTTGAGTGTGTTGGAACTGAAATTTGGAGCATTGAGACCTGAGTGTGATGGAACTGAAATTTGGAGTATTGAGACTTGAGTGTGATGGACCTGAACTTTGGAGCATTGAGACCTGAGTGTGATGGAACTGAAATTTGGAGCATTGACACCTGAGTGTGATGGAACTGAAATTTGGAGTATTGAGACCTGAGTGTGATGGAACTGAAATTTGGATCATTGAGACCTGAGTGTGATGGAACTGAAAGTTGGAGCATTGAGACCTGAGTGTGATGGAACTGAAATTTGGAGCATTGAGACCTGTCAGTGCAATGGAAATGAATTGCAAATTACTATGGACCTTTTTTGGAGCATAGAGACCTGAGTGCAATATATATATTGATCATGGACCTGAATATGGAGCGTTAAATCCAATCTTATGGACAGATGGATGAACAAACAATGACTGACTGTGAACAGATGGACAGATGATCAGAATTCAAGACATCCAACTCCTACTTGGATTGAAACTGTTACATATTACCAATAGAAAGTTGCCACCTTGCTACCTGGTCAAATATGACGCGAGCAAACTGGACAGGCTAACACCCCAATGACCTGCTGCACACGAACAAAAGACCGTAAGCAGGGAATGCATGACTGATGATGGACGTCGTACCCTGGAGTATGACGTACACTCACGCGACGTGTCCAGACACCACACACACACCAAGTTATCCTGATACGACAGAAACATGCACCAAACCACTTATACCTAGCTGTATCGTTACAAAATTCCGTATCATTTGTTTTGGCATTACACGGTTATACAGTATTGGTAAGAAAAGATAAGATAAAGAATGAGTAATCTATTTTTTTGTGTGTGTGTCGTGTGGTAATATTTTAGCATGATATATATTCAACTGAATTTTACTACAAGTGGGGAGACAGGACTGGACATTGCGTTTTGTTGTACGCGTTTATCATGCTGCGACACTTCGGCATCGGGATGAACGACAGTTTCTTGTATTGTGCTATTACTTTAATTATACGTATTATGTCTTTTAAAGTAGCAAATGACAGCCTTCTATAGTCTACAATTTGGTAAAAAGTCGATAATACCATTGAATTGTTATATACTGTTTGTTGTAGGTATGGAAGATACAAAACACATCCTTAACATGAACTTTATCGCTTCAACCCAGAGCACCCCGTAATCCTGGGAATACGCCAAGGCAGTTAGCATGTAAACTGTGCTATTAAACCCGATTATACTTGTAGGCTAGACATACGAAACAAATATTTTACACCAATAAAAATTTGTATCCTTTAACAATTTGTTTTCTTTAACCCTTTCACCACTGTTAACCATAATAGACTCATCCATATCAATGCATGGTATAGTCTACTAAAGTTACATAGGGGTGAAAGGATTAAAAGAAATCAATATTTGGTGAAATATCTCCCTTATTTGTCTTCATTCGTTTGTTTGAACAATATATCTAAAAAGAAAAAAAAATCTTTCAGCAGGAACGAAATTTTCAAATGGATAAAAACTCTTTTAAGAAATATAAGTCTTTTACCAATTTTCAATCATCCATCATTTCAAACTTGAAAGATTTATAAAGATATAAAATTCAACAGATACAAAAATCCATTTGTTTCTATAAGAAAACTTTGTAAATGATGATAGGTTTACGAAGTTTTCTCTAGGAAATTGTAAGTTTGTATCTGAAATCTATCTGAAGTTGTCATATATATAGTATATAAGTCTCCTATATATAAATTAGATTCTGTCTCAGTTCTCTTGCAACATGCAACACATACAAATGAACAGTCAACAAACGTCTGTGTTTTTCAGATTTTTTTCTAAAAAAACCCATCTACGCTGGTTTTGTGAATTCAACGATTTGAAGAAGCAAGCAACACCTACATGAATCTGGGTTTTTTTCTCCAGCAGTGTTCTTTTAGAAAGATGAAATACTTCGGCTCCAAAATTCAATCAAATTGTAAAATGTTTTTTCCAGTTACAAGCACTCCGACTTGTATATAACAGTATACTAAAAAGCTCATCCGACTCAGAAAACTTTCTTTGAAACATAAAAATTATAATTTTTATTTTAATATTTGGACTTTAAAACAAAGACGTCCTTTTTTTGTATTCCTTACGGGAAAATATTTCATGTTTAAAAAAGTTTGACATTTAGAGAATTTTCACTTACCTGAGTTTCAAGGGAACCTGAAGACAACTTAACACATCCAAATTCTTCACGAGTGTTAGAAGGAACCAACAAATCAGATTTAAAACCCTGAATTCTTCCGTGGTTCCGGAGTGTAAGAAATTAATTCATCACTTTTTTCACGTAAGCTAATATAGCAGTTAACGTTTGCTGTACCAGCCCGCACCCTCAAAGTACTATCAGCTTGACAGATGATAAAGGAAAAATTCTATTCATGATATTTCTTGATAAATGTATGAAAATTAGTTATGAAATATTTATGTATTATGATTTAACATGACTCTATGAAACCAACATTAAAAAAACTATGTAACATTTGAAAAAAACATTTTTTTTCTAATTTTAAGTTACCTGCTGTTAAGCTAACAAATGTTCGACAACTAGCCCCAGTACATGTGTAAGGGAGGTTCAAGCTTGCATGCTTAGCCCGACTACATGTGAATGTTGAATCATTGTACATTTTTTAAACATTTGTGCAAAGTTTCATGGTGTAATACAAAAAGATTAACTGAATCTTAAAACCTTTAATCTTAAATTTGTATGCATTCAAAAATTATAAAACAATTTTTCAATGTTTAACTTTTGATTACAATAGGCTAACAAATCTTGGAATTACTCCACCCACAGATCTGAATGTGAAAAGCCTTGTTATCCTTATCTTAACCAAAGTCAAATGAAATATTTTCAATCAGATTTTTTTTTATAAATTGATCATTAGATATTAACTGTCAAAGTTTTATTGTACCATTCAAATGTACTAGATTATGATTCTCAAACATCTGATGATTCGCAACAAATTTATTACATTTCTTTTCAATTATTATTTTAGAGATATCGGTTGTTGAGGCTAGTCATGCAGGTTTAAACTGACAGAATAGACTTCTGGGATGCACTTTTAGCATACAAATTAATTCTGACAATTTGAGTAGAGCTGCATCCCACCTCATTAACCAGAGTCAGCGGTGTTAATTGTGCATAACACAGATCACATTACCCACATCAATGTCTTATTAACAACGATAAGAGTCAGAACTTTCGTGTACGAAAAACTATTTTTTCTGTTCGTTTATTTTCATCATTTTGTTATTTGCAAACAGGACAGTTTTCATTCTGATGTTAATTAAACAGAGCTTTATATAAACTTAACCCTTTCACCCCTATGTAACTTAAGTAGACTCTACCACACACTGATATGGATGAGTCCATTATGGTCTACAGTGTTGAACGGGTTAAGAGACTGTGGGAACTTTTAAATTTATACCATCTGTGTCATAATGATCTTGACAACAAAGTCAATGAGAACTGCTAAACTAACCATTAGACCTGCTACACTGAAATTGTCCAGGAAAAAATCCATTTAGATTTTGCTCATCAACAGAAGAAGCATGTCCATCTGTTAATAAGCCTCGATCTACAAGCACTAACAAGCATGTCTGAAGGCCTGCACAAAGTTTATAAGGCCTCTGGGTATAATTTGAGCTCCAGAGAGAGCACACGTTTACAAGCCCAAACACCTGTTTCCCTAAAAGCACATTGCCAGACAAAGAGGTAATTAATTACCAGGTATAGTAGGGACCCACTTCTTGACTGTAAGTAAATATATATGTACCAGTCCTTTTTATGTTTTCAGGAACTACACTTGTAATACAAGTTGCACAGTCAATCAAAACTAATTAGAATCATTCTCTGAAATTTACTTTGTGGTCAAAGACAAAAAGACGCTCGATGAATTTAAAATGTCACTTCAAAATGAAATATTGTAGAACTATTTTGTAGATTTACAAACATTTTTTTTTTCATTCTGAATTCCTTTTCATGAAATCTAAGTTTGATCAAGTTCCATTTCTTAAAATAAAACAGAAAAAAATCTTTTTGAACTTTAAATTCCTTTTACAGTGCTGGTCTTTTGAGCAACAGGCTCGTGTATACGTAATGATACTGCTCATCGTTACTTTTTGATTGTATGTTCTAAGTAACCTACAGTACTGTACATTATATAAATTGTTGTATTTGACTACACTTTATAAGGCCTCTTATAATAACAATGTCTGGATCAGGAGGGTACATGCCCATCAGACTCCTATACTACTTAGTATTAAACAGTTAAATCAGGCGTAAAGTAATCTACATATATATAACTTTTAGTAATGTGTATTATGCGATGGTACTAAACTATGACAGGGATCACTCATATATTAAAAATCTCAAAGTTTGGGGAAATCTCAAGCAATGTATTGTATATATGGGAGATCTAAGACTTAGGCATGTGGGTATGCAATATATGTATAAGCTTGAGTAGATGTTTACATATTTAATTATTATACATTACCCGAAGTAATCATTCTCCTCTCTGAATATTGTTTAAAACTACCATCAATGCTTTCATGTTAAAATCTATTTTTCTTTATATATATATACATTACTGTCTATGATATCTATTATTTACTTAATTCACTTTGACTTGTATATATGTGGTACCTATTGAAGAGGACTTATAATATAGGCTTGCCTATTGTCCAATCCATTTGTTTTTTTAAACAGTAAAATTTGTTGAAATCAAAAAAACACTTGAGATACAAGTGGCGCCTGCAGATATAATAATGTATTAACAAATTAGTTTATACGACATCACAAATATAGAACCCTAAAGCTACAAAGAAAATTCTCCCACAAATTACAAAGAAACTAGATTTTAATTGACACCTGACCTAAGGACATATCCTGTAATACATCCCAAGTACAGTTAATTGTATTCAAAAAATAAAGACTGGTTTCTTTGTTTTCAGGCCTGTCTTTACCGACACCCTAAGTCCTATCTGACCAAGTGGTCCAGTTCTCTTTGATGTCAAGTTTCATCCTGTATTAATATTCTGATCATGATTAGCTTTAAATATCCGTAAATTTCTGTATAAAAGTATACAACACAGGGAGTATGGTACTACGTTCGGTCTCTCGTACAAAACCTAACAGAAAAGTAATGAATTACAAACTGTCCGACGGTCCCATGAGTAAATCATTGAAGCATTTTATTGACAAATCAATTGATCCGTGGTATTTTTTGTTAATATGACAGAGTACACATTAACCTCCCATGACTTTATTTATTCACGTTCGTAACATCAACACTTCAAATGGGAAATTAACCTGTTCGAATGTAACCGACATGAACGTCGGATTTGCATCGTTTGCAGTTTATTTGATCATGCAAACAAAGCTTTCTATCCTAGCTCTTTTGTTTACTTATGGTAAATATCATTTTGACTCTCGCACATGCTGTTGAGCCCATATATCCTGCTCACGGACCAATATTGCGGAGGTAATTTGCCTTTATACCTACGACTATACCAGAGCTTCTTTTTTCTGGTCCGACATCAAACAGCTTTCATTGATGATGATTAAACTTTGTTTTACGTAAAAATCAATAAAAATTGTAATTAAGTTCTCAACGTAACACTGACTGCATATATCTCGGTACTAAAACATATATAGATTGATACAAGTTGAGCCTGTGTTCCCGTTATGTGGTAAAAAGCTTTGATGATAGAGGTTTAATAGTGAAAGTAAATATATAACAATAAAGGTTACCTTACCTGATTATTACCTTAATCCAGGTGTAAAAGTTGACGGAACATTTCCAGGTATAATCACGAAACGAAAAAAAAATTGCAGTATATAAAATCCATGTACTGGGTCAGACGACACAGTGGTGTATATCTCCTCACAGACAAAAACCCATCAGACTATATCCAAACATTCATTATCAATCTTTCAGCTAATATTGATGGCTAGCAGATGGGTCGGCCACTCATACCTGGCCAGCGTGCACACAGATGTACTTCTATATAAAAGTATGCTTATACAGGTAGATTATGCTCTAGGGGATCTACCTGTGATGGTTATCTCCCCTTGATATCAGAAACAATATGCTCCATCCGATTCTCATCAGTGGTCATTATGGTCAGTCCGGCTGTAACTCCACCTTTATATGGGTCTTATCTATGACTGGACACTGGTCAGAGACTCATAGCCTCCGGCCATTTCACTAACACATAGATGATCATTGCCTGTTAAGCGTTGTACTAATAGTGCAGGTATTGTGTTTGAGTCATGAATTTAAGTAAATGTACGACTTCTCTTTATACATTGGGTAGGTGTAAATCACATTCGTCAATCCATGAATGCAGTCACTTTAAATTTAAGATATGACTATTACCATGATAATGACTTATGCATGATAATGATCAGTGGGCTTTTCAAAAGTCCTTCAATAATTCATAACAAATTTAAAATTACTTGAGCGATTTATTAACAAATAAAGGACAGCTTTGATTGATATATCTAAAACTTGCTTTAGAACACTCCTCTATATTAAAGCAACTTGTGTGTATACAGGCAGTGATTCTTAAGTTCCCATTTGTTTAACATTTTATTTATTATTTATTATTTATTTATTATACAACATTTGATATATAGTGCCCTATCTAGCTAGAATAAGCCACTCTAAAGCACTTAACAGTAATAGATATACAATTAATACAATTAGCATATACATTAATCAATAGAATTTTGAGGAATTCACAGGAACTGCCTTATCAGCGCTAACTACTAGTCATGTCACCTGGCTAACATCTCCCTATGTGTGTTTGCCTGTGTGTGTGCTAAAGATGTATTGTGTTCTGTTTGTAGTGGGACCGTGCTTCAAACGGCATCATTTATAGTGCCATCTTACTTGAATGCTACAGCACAGATATTGCAACATCCACCCCAGACTATTTTATACTCCACCTGGGTATTTGAAGTTGTGTGGGCAGAAAAACACTTTCTCTGAATATTCCATGCGTACGACGACTTTGGCGACTGAACCCCACCCGCCTGCGCGGAAGGTCGAAGTGTTAACCACTCGACTAATCCACCCATCATAAAAAAACTCTATATTAAGACCACCTTTCTATAAGGGAGAAATTATAGTTAACACTTTGTATTCAACCCTCAATACAAGAATCCCTTTTCTTGAAAGGCAGTGAGTCCTGAGTTCCCATTTGTTAATTTTTTACATTCATACAAACCTCTGTATAAAGACCACCTTTCTATAAAGGACTGTTCCACTATGTTCATACATGGTTGTACTTGAAGCTCTGTACAAAATGACATTTCAAGAGTCTATAGAACTTAGGCAGTGATTCGAGTTCCATTTGGTTTGTCCAAGGAAGACACATCTTTTCAGTTCATCTAAGCGGTGGTTGTTATACACAGGTATATTACATAATGTTTAAAACACATTGAAAGCAACAGCTGGTCGGAACAAAAGCATACATTGATGACTTAACACTATATTTGAGTTTGTACTTACAAAGAGCCTTGCACATATATAGAGTCTTATTTTCTTTATTTTCTTTTATTTTAATTTTATTTCCCAAATTAAGGTGACCAAAGTTACAGTCAAACCTATATTATCAATTAAGATTAAACCATTTTTGAAAAGTCTTACAAGTGGTCTGGTCTATCACAGGTTAAGTTGAAAATGAAAAAATTACTATAGGGAATATTAAAAGTTGTCTTTTAACACAGGTGGTCTCTTTGTGGAGGTGGTCCCTTGGAAAGGTTTTACTGTCAATATTTTTAAAAAGCTAGATCCATGAAATGGTAAGCAATGCTGAGTATATGTATCGTCTTGATAAACTCCAGCTGTAGTCTAGTCCTATGTTGAGATCAATTGTTATATTTTTTTCATGAATATACATTCGAATCGACAGGATTATGCTGTTGATCTTTTATAGACATATTCAATTTATATACTTTTGGAATTTGCAATCTTCATTTCAAACAAACCATAGTTTATTTCTGAATTCCCCGCAAAAACAAAACACCTGACTCCTTTTAGGTACAACGATCCAGTTGTCTTCTTCCACATTTGCACGGAATGACCTCAAATGCTATAGCTCAAATGATTGTCATTTCAAACGATACTCAAGACTTCAATCATCGGAGGGAACGCGGTGTAATACAGAAGCTAGTCTTGAGGGATAAACCATCGGAACACCAAACAGTTTAATCAATACTTCAAATGGCTTGTTCATCCGATTCTAGGACTGTAAAATTTCATTTTCTTTCCAAAGAATTTGTTTTTAATTAATCTCCAAAGATAAAACATGCACTATGTCTAGGGTGAACAAGATTTGGCAACACTTTACTACGCATAATTATACCAATATCGCTGATCATTCAGTCAAATGTCTTCCTTGAACTTCAATTATACTCTACCCTGATATACCTACACAAACTCTTCATATACTGTAGAAGCGGACATTTTGGTGGTGTGGAAATGCTCATGTTTACAGTTGTTTGCGTGGGTAAGTAAATTACCACAAAAATATCTGCACATGAAAATTCATTTTTAGATTAAATAGGTTATAGATATAAAGATTACATAACTTCGCGAATGATTGTTATCGTAAAAATTTCCAATCGCGTTCATTTTAAAGAGTCACATCACGAACGTTTCCACATGGGATAATGTCCATGTTTACAGAACACAGTGTTTTCTCCTCCGCTAAAAGTCTGATGTTCATTTCTTCTTTCCAAACTTATAAGCCCACTGATTCAATCTCTCGAACTTTCATTCCCCCAGAGCCTTCTAGACTTCTTTGTTGCTGAAATCCCTTATTAGGTCTCAGCTGTCCAGTTTATACACAAACAACAAAGGCGTGGTTTAAGTTTATACATATAATTGAATTTAAACGTGTCAAACGATATTAGGTCATGTATACATTCATCACACTCACTGCTCTGTCATGCATCCTATACAGTACAACTGTAACACTCCCTCTGTCAATCCAAGAAAATATGATTATCATTATATAACATTGTAATATATCAACACATACAAATATTTAACATTTGGCCTTAAATGGGGGCTGGCATAATTTAAGCTAACGGTAATTCAGCTCACTGGGAATGACATGATATTATATGATATTATGCAATATCTATATACTGTTGCTTTCATGTCCCAGTGGCTGAATTACTAGGAGTATGCATGGGGATTATAGACCGAGTATTTAAAACTGTAGTGTATTCGAGCCGTGAGTCTCGAGAGGTGAGTCACCCAAGAGCCGTGAGTCTCAAGGGAAAACCCATGTGCCACACTCGGTCCGATGAACCCCAACTCCACTTAGATACAACCAGACTGCCGCGAGTCGTTTAAACAGCCTGATTGTATACTACAAATGTATACTTTTTGAATAGTAAGTAATATAATACTTGGGGCCAAAGAACGTAACAATAGCCCGTAAAGCCGAAAGGGTTATTGAGTAGTGGATAGCCCTTTAAGACCTGTTAGCTAATATAATGCCAGCTCCTAATATTATGCTTGATGTACATGTTCGTAACTATTGGAAGAACAATAAATCCTAAATAACTTGTTTATATAATATACGATGTGTATATATCTTAATAAAGGCTGGTGGCTGGGGATGGTGGCGGTTCGATGAAGTTGAGTTGTCTTATGGTGGTACGTCTTTCACCCAGCAAGAAAATTTTAAAAACTGACTTGGGTGACGCTGTGTATGTTAATTGTCTTAATTTCCACGCGAAATTCCTGCAACTTGATTGGCTAAGATGCTGATGCTGACCAGTGGTCAATGACCTTCACCTATCACTATACTTACACTGTAGTCATGCATGTACATGCTGATCTGCATTTATACACACATGATCTGTGGGCTGTGTAAGATGGTATTATGTAATAGAATATGCAAGTCTATGATACTATGTAAGTAGCCTGAAGTCACTGTTGTCCTTGTATGATATATACTTGAGACCTACATAAATATTGATCAAAATATTATGTGTAACATATATGTAGTAAAGGGTAAAGTTTGTGTATAAACTTGTTTTTGTACATAAGTATAAAAACTCAATTATTGACCCTAGCTAGCACTTAGATTCAAAATCCCTGTAAAGTTTCCATTTCCATGCAGCCTTACAGATGCAGTTGTCTGCTCATTTCTCCTTAACCTCTATTATTTCACTGACCCCACCCAGCTCACTTCAGAGCAGGCATGCATTCCAACTCTCGCCAGGTTTTCATTCCCTCCTCATTCGGTCTCCTTGCTCAGATTCCCAAAGGCCTGTTGCCTTATTCTTCTTAACCCTTTCACCCCTATATAACTTGAGAGGACTCTACCATGCATCGATATGGATGAGTCCATTATGGTCTACAGAGGTGAAAGGGTTAATAAGCCCATTAGGTCTAACCCAGTATAGTACACATTATGATGACTCCAAATCAAACCTCTTACACCAAAAACCCTTGTATCTCCTTAGATCTTCAAAGAAACCTCCCCTTTCATAGGTCCTTCATACCCCCTCAACATCCTTAAAAGCTTCGCCTCTCCTTCCGTAGGTCTTCAATCCTAATTGTCCCATGTTCCACCCCAAAACCACTACACACACACACACCATATGTCTTGTGATGCCCCCTGCACCTCCTTTGGTCTTCATATGCCCTCTTATAATCCTCCTTGCTAATATCTCTCCCCTCCATAGCCTCATGGTCACCCAAGGGTTTCCCCATGTCACCCCTTTCCATCCCCTGACAAAAAATGACCCCCTTGACCTCCTGAAAACTTGTGATATCCCCAACTTCCAACGTTCCTTAGTTCCAAAACGTTCACAAAGTACACCCGAACCCCAACATATTCCTGATTCCCTGAGTTTTCCAGGTAATTGAAATATTATCTTGTCTGATGCCTGGAGCTTAAAGTACATCTATGACACACAAAAACTTGAAGCTACCAATTTGAAGATTTTGATGTAAAAATTATAGTGAGGCAATGTCAGTGTACAGATAACACAATGTTATTAGGTCATAAAATCAGACGTTTTTTTTCATATTGCAATTCCTTTGATTCTTTGAAGAAGAAAAAAAATAATAGACCAATAGATCCAAATGATAACAGACATTTTCTGACACACAGAACTGAACATAAAAAATTGAGCCAGTCAAATTCAGCTAGCTTAGAAAAAATGAGAGCAGTCAGTTTTTTTTACATTTGTTTGTATAAATCTGAAATGTAATAAATTAAACAGAAAATGTCTGGAAGTCAAATTGCCATGATTTTTGCACAACTTTCAGAGTCATAATTCGACAAATATGGTACTTAAAGTAATGGTGACCTTGACCTTGACCTTTGAACTCTAAAGTACAATGTTGTTTAAAGTATTCTCACACTTGACCTTTATATTAAGTCTGATCAAAATCCTTTGAGAAATAAAGTCCATAGTAGAGTTTAGATATTCAAATGGGATGGGACGCCACAGGACAGGGTGGGACAAACACAAGTAACACTATATCCCCCCTCCCCCTAACACAGTAATTTAATTGCAGCGACAGAGTTGACTTGATATAATTTATATTTTGCCGTTTCTATTTTTCTTATAGACATGTACAATTTACATATCATTCTACAACTAGGTACAGAAGACAGATGGTCGGCAGAGCTGGGCAGGAAAGAAATGGGTTACATAAAAAGCAACAGGATGCATGCGTCAATTAAAGTGAAGGTAATGTTGATTATTCATCAAATAAGCCAATTGGATCATTACATTATATATCCTGCAATAAGCCCAGTTGGCATTTAACACATATTCACCGATTCGATGTAGGTGGGCTCGGCTCATTACAAGACAATGAAAAGCATTTGTTGACATTCCTAGCTGATATAAAATTTCTTTTTGTTGAATATGTCAAATACATCACAATGAAACTATTTCTATTTCCACACTAGTGTTAAACCTCAGTTTGATATTTTTTACTGATAAAAATTACGTACATCCTGTTTTATTTTCTAAAAACACGCCCATAACCTATGACCTCAGGATACGTAAGAAAATGCTGAAAATCTAGGTAGACATAAGCACCTGACTGGGTTTCATGAATATCCTGCATTAGAATTGCCTGGTAACAGAGGCCGCTTTACGGCACTACAAGTACACTCAATGTTATCATTATATAGGCCTGTTAAGGGCTTGGTCCCACTGTAGATACCTATTGTGAGATTTATTGGGCAGGGCCTACCTGTTCCCCGACAACTCAAACATACGCTAGTGTCAAGAGTTGTATTGATATATACACTTACGCAGGTGAAAATATCTCCAGTTAAGGACCATTGTATGACTGCATGTTTTATCTTACCTCCACAGGAGAGAGTTCAACTTTTACGACTCCTTAAGATCTCAGAAATATATGTACGGTAGCTGTCCTTGATTTCAAAATGGTAAAGTTTGGTAAGACTTGGGTAATACTAGTACTGTATAAGCCTTTATAAAATGATGGGGGCATAAGTATCAATTTAAGGATCCTTCTACTACTGTATGTCTTCATCAACCTCCCACACAGGAGAGTTCAACTTCAATGAATGACTTAATTAAGGCTTTTCTTTTTGTGTTAGTTCTTGATTTTTTAAATGATTAATACGTACCTTTCCAGACAAACATGATCATAAAACTTTAAGGACCATCCTAATAGTTCAGTATATCATGTTTTATTTACCTCCTACATGGGAGAGTTCGACTTTCATCTGCACTTATTTAGTTCTCAGGGATACAATAAACTGTCCTTTAATTTTATATAATACTTCAGCACGGTTGTACTATTGCAGCGGTTATCTAACCTCCACACAGGAGAGTTCAAATTTCATGACTTGATTGTAGGAGAAACAGAAGACGTCCTTGATTGTTATATAAGTATATCACCAACAAATTCCAGGTCTACAAATTAAACATTATGACTTTGTACGGTTCTATTACACTGAAATGTAAAACCCCAGAAAACATAAACCCAGAAAACATAAATTTCTTATTTGTGCCTAATTAACTTGTACTAGTAACTGAGAGTCGTGGAATTTTTTTTTTTTTTTTTTTATCTTCCTCTACATGGAACACATAAGAGTTCAAATTTTATGCCTAATTTCTATCTCGGAGACTTCTAGGACTGCAGGTCTTTGTACTTAAGGTGGCTCCACACTTTCGCAATTAACCAGCAAAATTCGTTGAAACTTTCATATAATGGTTATGCAACTAAGTAGAGTTAATTTTATGAAAATCTAAACATTCCGATAGTTTGGGGAATTTTTTGGAAAAAATACCAAAAAATTGAATTTTCGCCACTTTTAATATTTTCCGTTTTTTTTTGTGTTTGGCATTGTTCGGAACAATAAAAACAATAAAAAAATGAAAAGAAGCATTTATAATTAATCCTACAAATATTTTATTTATCGCAAAATATGTAACACATGTTACACAAAGTGTTTTTTATTGAATTTGAACGGATAAAAGTGATTATCTACAAGCTAAAAGCAAACAGGACACACATATCTATACATATAGAGTTGGAAATTGAACAAAATATACACAATGGCTTTATAATTAATTTATTTTACATTTTACAATCACTTTGATCCGGGTGAGAGTTATCTTCCTTGAAAAAAATCGGAACTTTTTGCAGAGGGATGACATTTACACAATGACAGTTGTCTCTGTTTACATATAACAAATGATGGAAATAAATCAAAAATATGATATCAAAATTATCAATTTATTGTTCTTTAATGGAACCAAATTACCCTCAGTCATGTACACTTTGGACATCATTCCACAGTCCGCTAACTCACGGTATATTTATAATTACATGTCAGGTACATATGTGACCAGAGGCTATCGCATGGTATGCCGTTCTCACGTGCCCTCACACATGCATTTCATAGGTATCTTGATATTTTACAAAACATTATTTTCACAGAGTAAGTAGACTACATTTGTAAACACGATTTAATCGACAGAGCGAAACTCCCTCAGCTTATGAACTCGTGTAAGCACGTGATATGCACATATGAGGTTGGTACGTCCGCATTCCATGTGTTTCCTATATGACCTTCTTGAGGTCGTCTGGTCTCATGTCACTGTCTTCCCGTGAGTCTGTTTATGTCAATGAATTGGAAAGCTTTATTCCTGAAGTACGTGTGATTATACATTTCCCGGTAAAATCTCGATATCGGGTGTTGACATATCATCGGCACGCACGTGTACTATTGTTTACCAGGGGCCTGTTCGTTTATGCGGAACAACCGGTTTGACCGTTTATAAATGTAACAATTCCGGGTATAAATCCTGGCGGACCTACAAATGTGTATGCAAGACTTGCAAGGCTTTCTCAAGGCTCGCCTGAAAGCAGCATCAGATAACTAGGTCTTACCTTATTTAATAAACGAACAACAGTGGTCCGATCGGTTTGACCGTTTAAACGCAAACGGCCCAGGTGTTACTATAATTTGCACTACGATATTGAATACCCGATACGCAAAACGGAAATGACGACACGGTGTACATGCACATTTCGATCAAGATAATTGAGTCCGAGCTGTACTTTTTCCGGAAGTACGTCACGAAAATGGACGCTGATGACGATGTGTCGAGCCACCTTAAACATGACGTGAATAAATTTGCATTTAAGGACTGTTTATGTACTTTTTAATTACTTACAGGGCCGATATGTTTATGGCTTTTAAATGTCGAGTTAGCACAGCAGCTGTATCTTATTTTCAAAGAATGATACTTGCACAGGTGAGATATTCTCTATCTTAGGATAATCATGTGCTCCGTTTGATTTATCTACCTCCACAGGGGAGAATTCCAATTCCATGTCTGTAACTTACCTACTACAGCTAGAACTGATCTACTACAAAAGGGCTTCAGTAAATATCGTAGTTTTGTTTAGCAGATGTGAGCATGCTGGTGCATGAAGTTTTAACCCTTTCACCCCTATGTAACTTTAGTAGACCCTGCCATGCATTGATATGGATGAGTCCATTATGGTCTACAATGGTGAAAGGGTTAAAGTAACAGAAAAAAAACATACCATAATACCCTAGGAAGTCACTATAAGAAATGATGGGAATAAAAGGGCTTAAACCTTAAACAGTACATTATAACAATAGGAAAGAAGTTATAAATTCTGCATCACCGCCCACCCCCACTCAAAATATAAAGGAAGTATATCCTAATACATGTACAAATGTATTATCTTGGTGCCGGACATATATGCTTTCTCAATAATGACCTTGATTTTGAAAAACTATCGAAGCTGCATGAATATGGGTGTTTTTGAAATATCATTACTCACACATTTTTAAACTTTCTAGCATACTTTAGATGCATCTTAAAATGTAGGCATCTTGGTTATGCAGACTTGTCCTGCAGATGTAATCCATTTTTACTCATCTCCCTGTATTTGCCAACTTTCCCTATTTTGGAGGGAGACTCCACATTTTGGACCCTAAAATTGGACATTTTCAATCAGTTAACTTGGTCGACTGTTTCTACGATTTAATGATTTCATCTAAAAGAACAACTGACAAGAGACCCTTCTATAGTGTTATGTTTTATACCTAGGGGTATATATACACCTTTTATTTATGATTTTAATTTAGAGCATGCAGAATCTCCCCCCCTTGAAATTTCAAAAGGATCGCAAGAATGTTCCTATACAGGTATCGTGATAATAAGCAAAGAACCAAAGTTACACTATAAGCTTTGGTTTTATACTTTAATCTGTATTTTATGTCCTGTATACAGCGTATTATTAGCTGCAGTGTTATTTCTGCAATACAGTGAATCCCCAGATGACAAATGTATATATCCAGGTATAGGTTAAATTGCCGTAACACTTTGGTCTAGTTGACAGTCTAGAATATATCAGTATACAATTTCAGTTTTCCTAGGTGTTTTAGTACAGAATGTATGTTCCAGACAAGACTTGATCTGTTGGTAGCAGAACTGGACTGGGTTGTTCACCGACGACCAGGTTGCTTAATTGGCTGGGATGTCCGTGTAGAGTTCGGAGGATACCAGATTCAAATTTCAGTCAGGGCGTTCATTTTTCTTCTCCTGTTGCAGTGGGGCTTGTGACCAACCCTTAATTTTGTTTCAAGTACTGGGTGAATGCTTGTCAAGGGTATATGCAAACCTGGGTTGTAAATACATCTACAGACTAATCACTGTTGTCTTCCGGGACAAAGACTTACAAAAAGGATGGAGGAACATAGCGGATCTAGACTGGGTCATTCGCCAGCACCAGACGTACAGCTTAACTGATCCAAGCGTCCATCTAGAGTTCGGTCGGTTCCTGGTTCAAATCCCGGCCTGGCAGTGCAAAAAACATTTCTTTCTACCTGCTGTTACATTTATAGGTCAAAGGTCACAAAGAGGTGAATACAGTGGTCTAGATTTTGTATGCGACACTCGATCGGCTATCTTCACGTGTCATTTTAAGCTTTCAGTGCGGTGCTCCTAGAAATTATAATATTGAAGTTATGCTCAGACAAACTTTTTTTCGTATTGAAAAAGGACAAGGTCAAGTGATCTAGTCCCTTGGCATACAACAACAAATCTGCCATCCCGAAACGTAATCATTATACCACGGTAATCCTAGAGGGTATAATACTGGAGTCGTGTCCCAGACAAATTGTAATAGATGGACGGAATGAAACTTATATATCCCCCCCAGTAGTACCGGTAGGGGACTAATGAACTTGAATGTACATTGTATCCATCGCATATAACCTTCATCGCTGTTAAAAAGGCATAAAACTACAAACAAGAAAATACAAAATATGCTTGGATTGAAATTGATAACATATTTGAAACTACAAATTCTACAAAAACCGTAAAAACAAATATTATGCAGCATAAATAGAATGCAGATTGAAAATCTACTTCAGAATGATATTTAGTGGAATGTCAAAACACACATTCGAGAAATCTATCCTCCAGGCATTTATTTCTGACTCTATCTGGTTCATATTAAGCAATAGATCATAACTTTTCTGCCAATACGCCGGGCAGCACCATATCCAACTGTGTGCTTCTAGCCAGGTACTTTAAATCCTAATAGATCTAATCTACTAAGCTACATAAATGTACGCAGACAGGAAGTTAATTTGTGATGGACCGGCACCTTGCGATCCAGGAGATGGCTAATGTCATCGCCAATTTTATGTCGCGGAAATTCAGAGACGGATAAAACCAGTACAATATAATAGCGTACGTTTGCCATCAGACCAGATAATGTTTATCAGCTCAATCTCATAATGGTTATTTTCTGACCAGTGGTATTTTTTCACCCTAAGAGTGTAATGGTCAATATGTCTCTGTAGATGATTATCCGCGGGTAAATATACAAATCCGAAGAAATCGTTTACACAGCAGAAAATCAACGACAAATCCGAGTCATTTGCAATGATATATTTAACCGGCTGAACCCTGGAGTGTCTAGGCTTGTAACCACATGTGAAGTCAAATCTTTTTTTTTCTTTTTTTTTCTTTTTTGTCAGAAATTCTGATGCATTTGTGTGATGAAGTTAATTCTTATTTTCAATAAAAGAATCGGAGCTGATGTTAATATATTTACATCTGTGCTGCAACTCACTATATGAACATTATCAGCAGAAATGCATTTCATTTAAGTATGAAAGCATTAGCAACTCTTGTGACCTATCATGTGGTTTACTTGAATGATGTCATAGATTTACCTTGTTCATTGAGAGTCTTGTCGCTTCTCTTTGAAATTCCCCTGCCTCAAACGCTCAAATGACTTTGGCTATAATCATTGGCGCCAATTTTATTTAAATAGGACTGTTCCGCCAATGTCGTTCAAAGGACGACGCATATACAAAACACAGTGAATAAATAGATTATTTAAGAACAAACAAATTAAATTAAACAATTGTTCTAGAGGTAAAATTATAAATATATGGATTGAACAGCATTTAAAAAAAAATCATGCTGGTATTAAAAAAATTAAAACGTCATTCAATCCATAAATGAATGCAAACTGAATTTCGGAAGTTTAATTAAATACGGTAGATTCGACTTTATGCCACATCCTGTAATATCACTTCAAACTTTAAGAACGTGCACATGATTGAAGTGTCTATGCAATTTACAAATAGGTCACTAATAACAAAGCAGTCACATAATAAAGGTTAAGGTAGCTACATGGACCAACATTATAGGTTTTAAGAATGAATTCCAGGAACATAGTTTCACAGCCAAAGCTATAACTTCAGATTGATCTATATGCCCCTTTGATCACGTTATATCGTAATTATAAGCCAATAATGATATTCATCAAGTGTTTTAGCTGCTTATTTCAGTAAAAAAATAAAAAGTGATGATTTAACTGTCAATAAAAGAAAACATGAAGTCAGCTGAAAAATATCTTCATTAACAATCTTCATCATTAAGAATCACATCACATACATTTGAATTTCATGGTCACTTCCTGGTTTCGACACCTAAAAAATGTCAGGAAAACACCTCACATTTTTTTTACGTCATATTCCACTTTACACAACATTTACCGTATCAGGGGTTATATACTCACTAAATAACGATCCTCCTCAAATTATTAGCAATTGAACTCTATTTTCGAAAGTTTATAGGAAGCTAGATTTTGAAAAGTCAAAGAGAAGCTTCGGTAAAGGAAGTGAGCTAGATTCCAAAGAAAATAAGGGGATCAGCTTAGACTCTTAGAATCTTCTGAGGAAGCTCTAAAAGACTATAAAATTGAAAAGCTAGCTTAAAGGCTCCGAATAAAATAAACAAGAGAAATTATCAGACTCTGGAAGACTCCGGAAAAGCAACTAGACTCTTAATTTTCTAGGGAAGCTAGAGTAGACTATAAATTGGAAAAGCTAGACTAAATAGAAGTCAAGAGAAGTACGTAGCTAGACTCGGGAAGACTCAGGAGAAGCATTTTCTAGACTCATAGCCGCCCCAGAGAGCTAATACATATATTCCTTGGCTACACATAAAGTGAACTTATATTCTATATGAGAGACTGGGGGTAAAATTCCCCAAGAATTAAAAGCAAAAATAGAAGGTGTATGTAGATCATTACATAACAGTATTAGAGCCCGTGCATACTTAACCATTTCACCCCTACATAACTTTAGTAGACTCTACCATGCATGGATCTGGATGAGTCCATTATGGTCTACAGTGGTGAAAGGGTTAAATAACTATTTTCATCAATTGTGCACATGTATTTATGTATATGTCTTCATCTTCTCCATGATACAGAATTCAAGCTCTGAGTGTTATTAAACCCAAGTTTGGACAATTGTCTACATTTCGTCATCCTCCATTTTTTAAATAAAGAACAAGTTTGATTAGGATATATTTTCACAGAAAACAGAGCATTGGAAATCAAATTTCAAATGTATCACATAATGAGAAAAAAAAAAAAAAAAAATCAACTGCAATCAGCTTAAAAAAAGTTCACAATTACCATTTCTGTTTGGTACGACATTTATCATTGTTGGTTTTAATATATATCAGGAAATTACTGAAATGGCTACGATTTTAATAGGTATAAAAATCCAATTTCCTCTCTACTTACGAATCGAAAAAAACGAAAAAAAAATATGTGTCTGCTATTCACAATGTTTACTCTAAGTAGAAATAAGCGTATTAGGTTTTCTTATGTCTGCTTCGTTGGATTTTTACACCCGATAATACAAAATCAAAGAAAAAGTTCTATCAGGGATGCAAATGAAGATGTAACTTCATTATGGGCTCGTATTGGTCTGTCTCATCTGTTTATTCAACAGTAGGAAACTAGTGAAGAAACTTTAATGAATTATTAACAAGTTTGAAATTGAATGCTGTTGAGAGGAGTCAAACGGGAGACTTTGGGGCTAGCGGCCGGGGAGGTAATGATAGTGTACATGAATTTGTCGTTGCATCCAATTGTTTCCGTAGGGAAACATCAGCACATACGGGCAAGTGTCATCATTCTTAAAGATTTCCCCCATCATCGTAAACTTCATGCCCTGACACACCAATGCGTCATTTTAATATCGAACGCTGCAGTATCTAATCTAATCAAATAATGCCAATTAAAATGAGAAGAATTTTTCATGGGGGTTTGAGATGGCCAAAAAACTACATACAGCATAATTGCTTGTTCAATATTATTTTAAAACTATTTCTAGAATTTTATCCCTATACATTGACACACAGTCAAACTTTGCTTAATTGCCATTTATCCAGTCAAACTTTGTTCTGATAAAGACTTTGATAATGAATTCAGAATAGAAACAGAAGAGAGGACCTTGAAAGGTGTTGTAAGAAGGCTTATTGGCAAATACACAGAGGGACATATTGAGTACGTTTTACTGTAGTAATGACAGTCATGACAACAACAAAAATGATATTGCTGACAACCTTGATTAGTACATCAAATCTTTTAAGAACTGACTTCTGATGCCTCAATGGAAGTCCATCGGAAATAGTTGTTAATATTGAGTTTAATATATGTATATATTAACTTAATTTATTTTACAACAACTGTGAAACAAGTTTTTCTAACGTACATTAATCACTCTAAATGTTGGCCCTGATGGAAGAGCACAGCTAATGGAGAGTCTTAGTGTGGGAGGAAACCTGAGTTCACAGTGAAAACGCCCAAAGTTGGGTAGGTGACCTTATATATCTTTTCACATCCGATAAGGGAATCTTTGGTATCGCAAAATGAACAAAGGGCAATAACTCTGTACTGCCAGAGGCCTGAGAACAGATTTCAATATGTAACACTCTGCCATCCCAAGAAACACTTGCATACAAAATTTGGCAATAGTAGGTTACATTATATTCTTGCATTTCATATAAACTCAACACCAGTGTATGGGAGTGTGATGCAATGACTGACTGACAGATTGACTTGACAAGTAGATCTGTACAAACTTCATAGTTACATTCAGTAGATTGACTGAGACTATCATGGGTGAGAGATGGTGGGCTGATTGCTGAGTATGAGTGTACCACTAGGTATCACTAGTAAACGTAAAATCTGATATACAAAGGGGTGGGCTAATATCACAGGACATGAGGTTATCAACAGTAAAAATGGTTTTACAAAGGGGTGGGCTAAGATCACAGGACATGAGGTTATCAATAGTAAAAACGGTTTTACAAAGGGGAGGGCTTATTGCAGGGCATGAGGTTATCAACAGTAAAAGCGGTTTTACAAAGGGGTGGGCTAATATCACAGACCATGAGGTTATCAACAGTTAAAGCTGATTTACAAGGGGGTGGGCTAATATCACAGTACATGAGGTTATCAACAGTACAAACGGTTTTACAAAGGGGTGGGCTAATCTCACAGGACAAGAGGTTATCAACAGTAAAAATGGTTTTACAAAGGGGTGGGCTAAAATCACAGGACATGAGGTTATGAACAGTTAAATCTGATTTGCAAGGGGGTGGGCTAATATCACAGACCATGAGGTTATCAACAGTACAAACGGTTTTACAAAGGGGCGGGCTAGTATCACAGGACATGTGGTTATCAACAGTAAAATCGGTTTTACAAAGGGGTGGGCTAAAATCACAGGACATGAGGTTAACAACAGTAAAAACGGTTTTACAAAGGGTCGGGCTAATATCACAGGACATGAGGTTATCAACAGTTAAATCTGATTTACAAGGGGGTGGGCTAATATCACAGGACATGAGTTTATCAACAGTTAAATCTGATTTACAAGGGGGTTGGCTAATATCACAGGACATGAGGTTATCAACAGTTAAATCTGATTTGCAAGGGGGTGGGCTAATATCACAGGACATGAGGTTATCAATATAAGTCTGTTTTACAAGGGGGAGGGCTTACTGCAGGGCATGAGGTTATCAATATTAGTCTGTTTTACAAAGGGGAGGGCTTATTGCAGGGCATGAGGTTATCAATAGTATAGTCTGTTTTACAAGGGGAAGGGCTTATTGCAGGGCATGAGGTTATCAATAGTATAGTTTGTTTTACAAAGGGGAGGGCTTATTGCAGGGCATTAGGTTATCAATAGTAAAGACTGTTTTACAAGGGGGAGGGCTTATTGCAGGGCATGAGGTTATCAATATTAGTATATTTTACAAGGGGGAGGGAGGGCTTGTTGCAGGGCATGAGGTTATCAATATAAGTCTGATTTACAAGGGGGAGGGAGGTTTTATTGCAGGGCATGAGGTTATCAATATTAGTCGATTTTACAAGGGTGAGGGCTTATTGCAGGTCATGAGGTTATCAACAGTAAAGTCTGTTTTACAAAGAGGTGGGCTTATTGCAGGGCATGGGCTTATTACTGGTAAAATAACGTACAGCAATGTTATGCTGGCTGTGTGCATCCCTTCACCAGAGGCTCAATGCTCTTTGTCATAAAGAATTGCATGTCAGCAACGTATACTACTACACTGAACGTTTCCCCGTAAATCAGACAACAAGGAGCAGACGAACAAGGGAATTAAGTAATTAAAATGAGTGATGTTCCGTCTGATGTAACAGACTCTTTTTGTCTTCCTGCATTAAAATATATCCCAAGAGGTCAAAGACCTGGAAGTCTACAACAATGGGCATATATCGTGAGAGGAACACAATGATTTCGACTGGAAAGTAAATAAATGTAACAAATCAGTGATCTACTTCAATTACTGAACGTTTAGGTCAAAGATGGTCAAGAATAACAACAAAGATCCAATACAGACACTTTCTGCATGGTCTTTTTTTGACGAAAAAGCAATATTCAAGATATCAGAGAAGTCTGAATATTTCTTAACAAGGGTATTTAGAAGGAAAGCTAAACTTTAGTCTCAACATTAATTTATGTCAATGAATACTTAATAATTTCTAATAATAGTCGTTCACATCTGAGCTGTGACAAATATACCTGACTTTAAGTAGATTACAGAAGTTTAAATCTGTTTTAAAACTAATGAAACATCAAAGTGTTTAAGTTGCTAGATTTGAAAATTATTTCCATTTTAAAGCTGATTTTTTCTCTCTGTTATATTTGATCGGTTGATTAGGTCTCCAATACATAGATTCTTAGCTTATTAACAATAAAACTAACACATTATATAGTGATACCATCGAAATCGCTCAACACTGTCACATTTAATCAGATCATTTGAAAACGGAGTTTTTAAATTCAAAAAAAAATAATATATAATTCATGAAGAATATTATTTTCTGTAATCCAATTTTGAAAAAGCAAAAAGAACCAATTATATTATGTAAATATTAAGATCATGTAATAAAGCAACATGGGTTAAAATAATTAACCATTCCCAAATCGCATGTGGAAAGACCGTTCTCAGTTTTGTCGCTAGAAATAAACATGTTTGACACGTGCTATGTCTAGGCTACATTGTCTTGAAGACAAACATTAACGACAATTTCTCCATCAAGTTTTGAACTTGTCAGATTTCAAGGTTGACTATCATATAATTTTTCTCCTGAACAAATGGAAGATAACATGTTTACACACAATTAAGGAGAAAGTTTGGAACATTCTTGCAGCATGTTGACAGTTGATACAAACATGTTGCTTTAAAATTGTCTGACAAATCCTTCATGTAGCACAGTAATGTTAGCCTTTTACAGAGCAGAAACATAGTCCTTTGTAGAGAAAAAATCCCTTTTTGATGCCTACAAAAAAATATATCACCTTATAGAGAAGCAACGTCACATGGCCCTTTGCAGCAAAGAAACACAGCTCTTTGAGTACAGAAACATTGCCCTATGAAGCTCTGAGAAGGTCCTTTGAAGCACAGAAACATAGCCTTATGAAGTTCTGATAAAGTCCTTTGAAGTACAGTAGTACAGCCTTTTGCAGCACAAAAACAAAGCACTCTGCAGCGTAGCAATATAACCCCTTTCAGAGCAGCAAGACAGGTTTTTTACAGAGCAGTAACTTCGTTCTTTGCAAAGCGATAACAGTCCTTTAATTTGCAGCACAGAATCATAGCCCGTTACAGGACATAAAAGAACCCTTTGAAGAGCAACAACATAGCCTTCTCCAGCACAGCAACACAACCCTTTGCAAACCAGCAACAGGCCTTGCAGAGCAGCAACATAGCTGTTCGAACAGCAGCAACATACTTTTGTAGAGCAGCAATATAGCCCCTTGTAGACCAGCAACAAAGCTGTTTACATAGCAGCAATGTAGCCCGTTGTAGACCAGCAACAGAGCTGTTTACAGAGCAACAATGTAGCCCGTTGTATTCCAGCAACAAAGCTGGTTACAGAGCAGCAATATAGCCCCTTGTAGACCAGCAACAAAGCTGTTTACAGAGCAGCAATGTAGACCAGCAACAAAGCTGTTTACATAGCAGCAATGTAGCCCGTTGTAGACCAGCAACAAAGCTGTTTACAGAGCAGCAATGTAGCCCGTTGTATTCCAGCAACAAAGCTGGTTACAGAGCAGTAATATAGCCCCTTGTAGACCAGCAACAAAGCTGTTTACAGAGCAGCAATGTAGACCAGCAACAAAGCTGTTTACAGAGCCGCAATGTAGCCCAGCAACAAAGCTGTTTACATAGCAGCAATGTAGCCCGTTGTAGACCAGCAACAAAGCTGTTCACAGAGCAGCAATGTAGCCCATTGTAGACCAGCAACAAAACTGTTCACAGAGCAGCAATGTAGCCCGTTGTAGACCAGCAACAAAGCTGTTTACAGAGCAGCAATGTAGCCCCTTGTAGACCAGCAACAAAGCTGTTTACAGAGCAGCAATGTAGACCAGCAACAAAGTTGTTTACAGAGCAGCAAACTAGTCCTTTGCAGAGCAACAACAGAGCTTTTTACAACACCGAAACATAGACATTTGTAGCTTAATAAAAACTAGCTTTGTATAGAGCAGGAAGTACTTATCCCTTTGTGTAGCCCTTTGCTGATAGATTTATAGAATACAGTTCTATGAGCACCAAGACTGTTCATGTTAAAACAATATATTATAACAGTGTACTGCTGTTTCATGAGACTCATTACCTCTTAACTAAATCTGAAACTGTCTATGCATACTCTTTTATTTGATCTCAGCCTCTTAAACTTTTCTCTAAATATCTAGACAGACCTTGATTTTATTTCAGCTTCTTAGCTGATTTTACAGTAGAATCTGGATGGACCTTCCATTTGATTTCAGCTTCTGAACTGTTTCTGAGCATTTTATTTGTGTCTTTAACTGTCCAGAAAGACCTTAATTTGATTTCAGCTTCTTACCTATTTCAAATACCTGTTTCTCTAGATTTAAATATACTCTCTAGAGAAAAATATTCATTTGATTTCAGCCTTTTACCTGTTCTTTTAACTGTCTAGATAGATCATAATTTGAATTAAGCCTATGAGTTGTTTCTTTGACTGTTTTGAGATCTCTGCTTCATAAATGTCTAAAGAGAAATCTTCAAATGATTTCAGCCTCTGTCTGTTGTTCTTTTTAATGACATACTGGGTTTTAATTCATCTCATCTAGCTGTTTCCAGTTAATTAAGAAAAAACACTACCAAAAAAAACAAAAAAAACAAGAATTACAAGAGAATATTTGTGATAATGACTCAGCAAGATAATGAAGGTCTGAAGCTCCAAACTTAATGGTCATTTGAAACAGACATTACACTGCATATGTTAAATGTAAATAAAAACATGAACGATAATCGATAGCAGAACCTACATATATATATATACATAAACATATATCAAGGATAAGAGGGAACCAGCAATAAGCAACAGTGTTTTTTACCCAAGCTCATAAAACTACGGCTGAATTAGGTTAGGTAATTCACTGAATGTAATCACAAAATCAATGCAAACGGCATTCTGCCAATACAGTCCCTCTCCACACTAATCCATGGCCAGCCTCCGTTGTATCAGTGCTGAGAGACAAATACCCAATATGTTTGATCTCGACCCGATAACAATTTGATAGATACATATTCGTATAATACATTTCATTTCAGTAATAATTACCATAACTTTAGTATGCATATACAATACCTACACCCATCTTTGTAGCCCAAAAACAAAAGATTCAAATATCCCTACCTCCCTACCGTGACGTAACCTCTATCTCGATGACAGAGCCACGGAGTGATCTCCCTTCCTCTTCCTTTTATGGCGCCTGCTGCATGCTGACGCACGGAGCTTGCTCCAATTCAAAACATTGTTTTGTCGGTTTGGTTTGAGTGTCAACTCATATTTTTGCGCAGTTTGTGTGCCTTATACCCATCTGCCTTTATTGATATAACTAATTGTTGTTGAAAATTATTTTTGTGCCTTTTACGGCCGGTTATTTTACTCCACGTGTGCCGGTGGTGTGCCACGGTCCGCCATTATCGTGGGTTAATTTCCGACCTCTGTTTATTTCGGTGACGGTTGTTTGTTTCGGCAAACGTTATTTATTTTAACCGTTTTCTGATTTATATTACGGGTGAAATTCTTTCTACGTTGCGTACTTTGTACTATCGTATTTTAACCTTATTTTCCCGTTTTATCTGCTTGTAAATTTTTTGTTTACGTTCGCTTTGGAGGGTATGTCTCGGTCGGGACAGCGACGAGGTAGTGCTCATGGGTGTTCCCATTTCTTTGTGGAACGGGACCCTCATGATGCCTGTCCCAGGTGTCGTCCTTGCAGTGAGGTTTCGCCTTGTGAACTTTGTTCACAGTCAAAATCTCAGGGCAAGGACTTCATTGTTCCAAAGCTACCCTCAACTTACCGTAAGACAGATTCGTCTGTTTCTTCCGGTAAGCGAGGGAAGCAGAGAGGTAGGGGTCGTGCCACCAGCTCTCTGGGGTCTGGTGGTACTGTCTCTGTTCCTGTCTCGGGGGGTCTTGCTTCGGCAAGTCCCTCTCGTGAGCAGGGGGTGGCCCTTCCTGTCCAGGAACTCCCTGGAGTAGGGGAGGGGCAGCCTGACCCTGGCTTGGCACAGCCAAGGGTCGAATTGGCCGGGAACGCCCGTAAGCTTTCGCGCTTGCCTTCGGGTAGGGACTACCGGCCGCCGGTCACTGACTCTGTCAGTGATCCCGGCATTCCAGGTGGTGCTGTCGTTGGGGACAGTCTTGGTGCCGGGCCTGTTCTTTCGGGTTCAGGTCCTGGTGTGACAACAGACTTTCTTTCGGGATTGTCTGTGTCTACCGGGATTAGTGACGCGCAGCTCACTAATCCCGGCATCAATGCTGGTCAGGCATACCCTCCCGGTCAGTTACCCGGACCCGGTCCTATTAGGTCCGGTCCCGAGTTTCATTCTTCTGGGAACCTGGGGGGTTTCCCCCCAGGGGTTGGGTTTGCTGGACAGGGGGCCGGTTTCCGGCCTCCGTTTTCCCCTGGCTTAGGGTATACGGGTGCCTGCGGGCAACCATCCTTGGGCCGCCCTTACCAGCCTGCGGATGGTTTTGGGTTGCGGCAGCATCCCGGCAGTTACGGGCTTAGCCCGTACATGTCCGGGTTTCCACCTGGAGGGAGTGGCGGTCCACCTTCGCCCTTTGGGCAAGTTGGCCAGCCCCAGTCTCAGGCAGGCCAGTTTGGCCAGTTCTGGGGTCACTCCCAGCCCGCGGGACCTTTCCCCTATCCTCCGGGATATGGGTTTAACCCCATGGCATTTCCGTCATGGAATCCTTGGGGTTTGGTCTCTCCCTCGCGGAGACGTGTTAGCATAGCCCGTACATGTCCGGGTTTCCACCTGGAGGGAGTGGCGGTCCACCTTCGCCCTTTGGGCAAGTTGGCCAGCCCCAGTCTCAGGCAGGCCAGTTTGGCCAGTTCTGGGGTCACTCCCAGCCCGCGGGACCTTTCCCCTATCCTCCGGGATATGGGTTTAACCCCATGGCATTTCCGTCATGGAATCCTTGGGGTTTGGTCTCTCCCTCGCGGAGACGTGTTAGCAGTTCTGTTGACCCCCCCCAACTTTCTGCTACTTCGGGGGCCTTATCGGCCGGTCCTAAGAAGGTGTGTCGGACCTTTAGGACTTCTGCCTCTCGGGCAGGCTCGTTGGTCTCTGGGTCCAAGGGTAGGGTTTTGGCTACTAAGCCTAAACCTACAGCCACGGCCGTTAGGCGCACTGCACCTAAACGCCGGTACGGGGAGCCTTCTCTCGGGTTGGCCCCTCTGGCTGGCCCATTTCCTCCGCCCCAGGCTTCTGGTCTGGATGGTGTGGAGGCTATGGACGTTGAGGGCGCGGGTATGGCAGAGGACAATGATGTTGTTCATCTTTCACCTGGTTGTTCGGATATAGACGCTGGTCTTTCCGAGTCGTCTGACGACAGTCCTCAGGAGGGCTTGCCCTCAGAGGAGGACTTCCAGGATGAGGGAGACCCTGAGGCTGCTGAGGTTGAGGCCCAGCATGTGTTATCCGGTATGCGGGGCCTTAGGGCTGACGTTTCCCGGATTCTTGGGGAGGAGGTTTGCCCACCACCTTCGGCATCATCTGTCCCCGAGTCCACCACCCTTTTGGGTTCTTTGGTGGCTCCTCGGGTGTCCGCTCGGTCGGACCGCTCTCTGCCAGAAGGCACCATTGTGTCTTCAGCTCTGGCCACCGCCCAGTCTCGGGTTTTAGGGAAGAATTCTTCTTCAACCCGTAGTCCTGGGTATGCTGGGTTGCAGCTCAGTGTTGGCGATTTGTCAGAGGTGCACGCCACTGACTATGCCACACATGATGGTCTGCTTGCCCCTCAACCAGCTAAGCTGGAATCGAGGGAACTTGCAGCTTGGCCCGGTAAATCGGTGGACCAGGTGGTGTTCGGTCCCAAAGAACACCACAAGATGGAGAGACTGCTGCGTCTCTCCATCCAGATTCTGTCGTATATAGACTACTTGACGGTTTGTCTATATAGGGTATCCGACTTGCCTGAGGGTCGGATAACCGAGACAGAGCAGGCCGACATCCAGGACAGAGTGACCTCTGCCCTGAACGGGGCATTGAGAGCGCTGGCAGCTTTACAGGTGTCATCCCTCGTCAATGTCTTGTTGGCTAGGCGGTTTTCAGTTTTGAAAAATCGCCCGGTCGATGAGCCTTACCGTTCCAGACTGTTGACTGCCCCCTTCTCAGGGTCCACTCTTTTTGGAGGGGCCCTTCCTTCTGTTCAGAAGGATTTGAAGGAGGACTCGGTCGCCTCTGCACTTCTGGTGAAGAGGATTCAGGCTGAGAAGGCCAGTACCTCGCAGGGGTCAGCGCCTCCTAAGAAGAAGGCTAAACCTTCGGCTTCGCAGTCCTCTGCGCAGCCCAAGTATAAGCCTCCCTTCAAGGGCAACAAATGGAAGGGTAAGAAGGGTAAGAACCCTCCTGGGGGTAAGAAGAAGGGTTCCTGACTCTTTTCTTCCCTCCTTGGTCGTGTCAGACGACGAGTTTGGCCGGGAGGAATGCAGTCCTCTCGGCTCAAGCTTAGGTCCTTCTCCCGCAGGATTAGGCTTCGGGTCAGCAGACGATTCTCTTGCCTGGCAAGGTCTCGATCTGCCTCGACCAGATCTTCCTGTGGGGGGTCGTCTTTCTGCTTTCCTTCCAGAGTGGAAGGAAATTACGGAAGACGCATGGACCTTGTCTGTGATCAAGGAGGGGTTAGGCATTCCGCTAGTGCGGGATCCGCCCTTAGCGTCAGAGCCAATCTTTTTTCCTCCACCGGGGGATCCGGAAAAGGCTCTGGCGCTCCAGGAGGAAGTAAGGACCATGCTTTCCAAGGGCGCGGTCGAGGAGGTTCCTATGTCGGGATGCACTCCCGGGTTCTACTCCAGAATGTTTCTGGTTCGGAAGAAGTCCGGGGCGTGGCGTCCCATCATAGATCTAAGTGCCTTCAACAAGCACGTAGATTCTCCTCACTTCAAGATGGAGACTCCTCGGGGTATTATCGCCTCCGTGAGAGAGGGAATGTGGGCGACTTCAGTAGATCTAAAGGACGCCTACTTCCACATCCCCATCAAGAAGTCGGCACGGAAGTACCTCCGTTTTACTTGCAACGGAAAGGTCTTCCAGTTCCGGGCCATGCCGTTCGGGCTCACGACTGCACCTTTGGTTTTCACCAAGCTGCTGCAGGTGGTCGTGGGATTCCTGCACTCTCGAGGAATAGATGTTCACATCTATTTCGACGACTCCCTCATGCTCCACCTAGTGAGAGAGTCTCTGGTACAGGTCACCCGGTTGGTTCTGAAACTCTTACTCAAGGTCGGCTTCATTCCTTCCAGAGAAAAGTCGGAGGTTTCCCCATCTCAGGATTTTGTTTTTCTGGGGAACCGTTTCAATACGGTTCAGGGCATCGCCCTTCCACCGATGGAGAAGTTCGAGAAGGCCAGGGCTTTTGCTCTGACCTTTATCGGCCGGTCTCAAGTCCAGGTACGTTGGTTTCTCAGTTTTCTGGGATATCTCAACGCCCTGGCCGATGTGGTCCCCTTAGGGAGACTTCACATCAGGCCTCTCCAGATGTTTCTCCTTGCCAACTGGGTCCCTTCTTCAAGGGATTGGGAAGCCTTGCTTCCTCTGAACCAGTCGGTCAAGGAGTACGCACGCTGGTGGACTCATCAGGACAATGTTCTCCGAGGGGTTCCTTTGTCCAAGCCAGTTCCCACTATGACCCTGTACACGGATGCATCCATGACAGGGTGGGGAGCTTATCTCGACGGGCGTTGCCAGTCGGGGGAGTGGTCTGGGGAACAGCTCTCGGAGCACAGCAATGTGCTCGAGATGAGGGCTGTTCTGTTGGCTCTGCAGTCTTTTCGGGAGATCCTGCATTCCAAGGTGGTTTGTGTGGCTACGGACAACACTACGGTTGTCGCGTATCTGGAGAGACAGGGGGGAACCAGGTCTCACACCCTGTGTGCCCTCGCTATCCGCATTCTGCTTCTATGTCAGGAAATGCAGTTGACAATTTGTGTCAAGCATCTACCAGGCAGGTTGAATGTTCTGGCGGATACTCTTTCCAGGCGCCGCCAGCCGGTTTTGACAGAGTGGCAACTGAATCCCTCGATTTTCGTGGGAATTTGTCAGGTGTGGGACAGGCCTCACATAGACCTGTTCGCCACTTCACTGAACAATCAGTTGCCAACGTTTGTCTCTCCGGTACCAGATCCAAGGGCTTGGGCCGTGGACGCTCTGTCTCTGGATTGGGAGGGAATGCATGCATATGCATTCCCACCCTTCAACATGGTGGGCAGGGTGCTGCAGAAGTTTCGGGAGCATCAGTGTTCCCTCCTCCTGATAGCGCCCCTGTGGCCGAGGCAGCCTTGGTTTCCGGAGCTTTTGTCGCTTCTGGTGGAAGAGCCCCTGGCTCTTCCTCTCAGAGCGAACCTCCTTCGCCAGCCTCGTTCCAGGACGATGCACTCTCGTCCGGAGATCCTCCACCTTCACGCGTGGAAGCTATCTCAGGAGGCCTCGCTCAGGCGGGCTTTTCTAGGGACGTGTCAGATCGCATCGCTCGATCAATTAGGGCTTCCTCATCTGCCGTCTACCAGTCACGATGGAAGATTTACTGTGATTGGTGTGTCGGCAGGAAGGTTGATCCGATCAAGGCTACTGTCCAGGTGATTGCGGACTTCCTTCTTTGGCTGTTTAGGGACCGCAATCTTGCCCCTGGCACTATCGCTGGTTATCGCACGGCCATTGCTAGTGTTCTCTCTGTTCATGGTAGGTCGGAGGTAGGCTCGTCCTCCTCTCTTTCTGCCTTGATTAGGGGGTTTGGGTTGGACAGGCCTAGGGTCCGGCAGTTGGCTCCGCAGTGGAATTTGCCACTGGTGCTCGAATCGCTGATGCGGGCACCTTATGAGCCTTTAGCGTCTGCCTCCTTGAAGTTTGTTACTTACAAGGTGGTATTCCTTGTTGCCCTGGCCTCAGGTCGAAGGAGGAGTGAGATTCATGCCTTGTCTTCTCACCCCTCTTGCCTCCGATGGTCCAGGAATTACTCTGCCGTTACCCTTCTCACTGATCCTGCCTTTATGGCTAAGAATCAGGTTCCTGGCTTCTCGCCCGATCCGATTAAGATTCCGTCTTTGACTGCCTTCGTTGGAGCTGAGGAACGGGATAGGTTGCTCTGTCCCTGTCGGGCGCTTAGGTTTTACCTCGATAAAACCAGGGGGGGGCGAGGTCCTCGATCTCGTCTGTTTTTGCCCATTAAGCAGGGTCAACAGGATATCTCTTCTCAGTCAGTGTCTAGATGGATCTGTCAGGTCATCAAGTACGGTTACGACCACTCGGATGATCAGGTTCGGGCGTTGTATAAGGTGAGGGCGCATGAGATCAGGGCCCTTGCTGCGTCATGGGCCCTCCTCAATGGGTCCCCCTTTCAGGAGGTCATGTCCGCAGCTTTCTGGCGCGGACAGACTACCTTCACGGATTTTTATCTCCGGTCCTTGGCCTCTCATTCTGATGGATTGTATTCCCTTGGACCGGTGGTGGTTGCACAGTCTGTGGCTGTTCCTCCACAGTAATTCAGTGATTTTAAATAGTATGCTATCAGGCACCACGGTGGTACACCTGCTCGTTTCACGGGGAGGTTTTCCATTTTTTAATTACTTTCGGGGCTTTATTAGGGGGGTTCCTTGAACCTTTTCCCTACCTTGAGCATGTCTCGAGTTTGTTCCGTCAGCCTGGTCTGCCTGGATTCGAAGCCTCCACTACGGTAAGACGAATTCGCATACTAAAGTTATGGTAATTATTACTGAAATGAAATTGAGGTTTTTGAAGTAAAACCAATTTTCATGATGTAATACTTACCATAACTTTATGGAGTCCCACCCTGTATTCCTCCCCTTGCCTCCTCATCCTGGCTGCCTTTAGGCTCCATAAAAGGGGGTTTGAGGAAGGGAGATCACTCCGTGGCTCTGTCATCGAGATAGAGGTTACGTCACGGTAGGGAGGTAGGGATATTTGAATCTTTTGTTTTTGGGCTACAAAGATGGGTGTAGGTATTGTATATGCATACTAAAGTTATGGTAAGTATTACATCATGAAAATTGGTTTTACTTCAAAAACCTCAAATTTACACGATGGTGCACCTTGTCCTTAACCGCTTGATCCCATTCATGTGGTTATCATTGATTTTTCGTTATCGGGGCAAAAAAACAGTGTCTACCATCAATATTTATCTCACGTACATGCCACGTTAATTTGCTGAATGTTCCGTTTAGGCACACCATTCAGTGCAGTTGAAACTTACCAGACAACTGGTACGTAGTTCCCAAGGCAAGTGAAACCAGACAAAGGTAAAGTACAAAATGGCCCACAGAGCAATTCAATTCTGCTTTTTTCTTTATTTATTATTATCAAGTCTGGGTTTCCTGTCAGAAATTGATGAAATGGATTCTTTATAAAATAGTGAAATTTGGGCACTAAGACATGCAAAACACTTGCTTCCGAGAACAACCAGTTCCTGTACAGGCAATGGATGTCTCTAAAATCTTGTCTAGCATGAACATGACTAGGGTACAAGATCATAAAAAAAAAATCACAAGTGCCTACAAGTGCACAAGCTTCACACGATTCTTTGCTAGAGTATTGCAGGCTAGAACTATAAGCGGCAAACCTCTGTAATATTATCAGTGTTAAATTGACGTTAGCTGCTGAGCCATATATGAAACATCCTGTTAATTATGAAAGTAGCAGGTTTGTCATTGAAAGCAATTTCTATAAAAGCCTTCATATGCAATCTATGATGTTGCCATGACTACCTGTGACACACGGAATACTTGCAAAACAAATTGGAGAGCGTTTAAATCCAATAATCCAATAACCTTTTTTTTTTTTAAATTATCACATAATTAGTGCATTTAGTGTAGCTTAGTGTACCTCAATCTGCTTATAACCTTATCATGCTATGCGAAAATGCAAAGTGTGGATGCAAGTAATACCTGATTTAAACTGCCATGTCACAAGAGTAACAACTGAAATAAACATCAACATGTGTCCAAAATTTCCAAGATGATGTTCAGATTATAGTTACTTTTTAATATTCTTTTGTCTGCATAATTCATATCTATATTGTAAATTTTCCATGTTCCATTAGTTCTCTTAACAAAAACAGTAATGGAACAATTTTTAATGGTCAAAATCCAAGATGGCCACCTGGATGCCATCTTGTTCTTCTGATGAGTCTCAAGTTGAAGCATGCACAGCATAGGACAAAGGAGAACTATATATACATATGAAACTGAGAAAGATGTGTCTAGTACATTTTGAAAGGAAGAGTGATAGCAAGAACTACTTATAAGGACGGATGACAGATGGACAGACAGACGAATGGATGGACCACAGACGAATGGTAATCAAACAGTTCAGCATCTAATGAGTTGGGCAAAACATTGAAATTTGAGAAAGCCATTTGTATTTTTTTACAGAAAACTTTTCTTGCATCAATCTATAAACACATTATTTGAAAAAACAAATGACCAAAGCCTATATTATAACTTATGCAGAAACCAAGAAGTGTCTCTCTCGATAAACAAAACAACATTTTAATGGACATTGTGTGTGCAATGAATCAGAAATCAGGAGATTGCCAGAATTCTATTCCAGCATGTAATAGAAGCATGTTACCATTTAATCGTGAATCTGATAGAAACATGATTTGATTCCGATGGGTTTCTGCAATGAAGAGGAATCTTGGATGAATTCCTGCTGTCCTTGAATCAGAAAAATCTAGCATTAACCAAAATTGATACTGCAGCCTGGCAATAGACTCGGACCATATGTTTATGTCATCATTGACTTATTTCACCATTACGATGACTATCTACCACCATCCAAGAATTGGCAGCCAGGGAATTGTGCTGTCCTTGAATCAGAATCCAAGAATTGAGAATTGTTAGAAAGTAGCCAACGGGCTGCATAACAAGAGGCCCAAGGGACCTGAAGATGCTCATCCATTTAAAGTGGCCATTCCTTTAACAAAATTCCTAGATATATTTCAGGAAACTGCTGGCAAAATGTCATGACTCCTTGTATCTCGAGTCCTTCAGATGTCAAATGAATCCTTTTAAGAAATTGACCATGTAGCCTTGAATATAGGCCTGAGGTCCTTATTTTTTCATTGTAAATTTCACCCTTCACAAGTAATTACTATTTATCGCACCTCGGACAGAATTGTCGCATCTGATTGGTTAAAATCGGGTCACGTGGTGACCACCTATGAGACTATAGGGGGTCAGTAATATTTCTTAGGGGGCAATATGGCAGCCCTTGTCTGTCGCTTCGAAATAAAAACAAATCAGGTCTAAAATACGCCTTGCCAAATATCCCCAAACGAACATGTACACCTTCCTGTGTATTTTTTCGTACAGAATCGTCCTGAAAAGGTTAAAAATATTTATAAGAGTTGACCTCCCGTTTGACCTGCTGTCAAGTACTATTAAGCGTCTCGGCGACACAGCTTGTTGACAAATATGGCACAATTTGGGCAGACGACCCGAGTAGAAATTGTCGAAAAAGGGAAGAAGATTCACACAGAGAAAACATTACAATGTAATAATCAATCTGCAAAGTTGTTCTATGAATATTTAGTCGAAAAGGGACAGGATGTAGAGTTTGAGAATTTCAGTACCAGTAGATTAGATAAAGTCTTTTAAAGGCTTTTTGCATTTCTACCTGGATGCAAGGAAGACTGATGGAACATTGTATACGGTATGAAAAGGTCCTCAGTGCGATAAATTTGTTATATGGTTTGTTATTGACCTTCTATATGGAACCATAGATGGTCAGTAACAAACCATATAACTAATAATGGCATGGTGCATACTCATATTTGCTGTCATGATAAATCAGCCCTCATTACGGAGGATGGAAAAGGCAAAAATTAAACTGCAATAAAAATTTCCCTGTGCACAATATTCGATTTAGCTGCAATGATAGATGACTGACATTTTAAAGTTGGACTGCATTTCCTGACTGTGTCCTGTGTCTGGTCACTGGCAAATGGCAAGTGTCCCTGCTGCGTTTTTACAGTTAGAAAAAAGTTTATAATAAAATCATCCTTAATGATTTATGTCACTGGGTCAACAGTAAAAATAGACTGGTGAATTCACCAAATCAAAGCTTACAATAATATCATTTAGTTCAACATAAATTCCTCAGGTGATTTTATGGATTTGTAGTCAATTATCATATTCCAGGTGTGAAGGCTATAGAACTACAGACAATCTACTCTTAAGTGACACCGTCCCTCGTCATATAAACCACCCAGAGGCCCAGTATAACAACACCCATCACCATGACAACTGTGGCATCACCCTGTGGCATCAATCCATACTCGATCATTCTCGGGTTCCAGCATCGAAACACCGCCACGGGGTTTCACACCTTGAGTGCCTGGATACCTCAACGGCTAAATCGCTCGTGATCAATATATATAACAATAATATAATGCCGATGTACAGCAGCACTGCTTATCATGCGAAATATGTTCGCCATCACAAATTACAAGAGAGCAAAAAACATGGACTACTTATTATCAGAATTACATGTTTTCATTTCCGGGATAATTTTGCTGGCATAGCCCACTCCAGAAAGAGTCTAATCACATTTCCACTGATATATCTGAGATCCAACAGGATTACGAGGAAATTCTTCAGGACTGAAGGCTCCCGACTGCCGACTGCTGTGTTTAAATGCTGGAATGAGGACCTTGTTTCGGTTTCTCTTACAACTCAAGATAAACGATTCCGTGTGTTCAATACTGAATGTATTAACACGGATAGTTCTATAAACTTTTTAATGAAAAGGAAACATATCTGATATATGATGCTATCTGATTGTACTTCTAGTGTGTAGAAAAGTATATCTACCCCACGACCATTATGGGATAGGGACTGTAGAAAAGATTATATTAGACAAATCCAATCTGTCTATTTTTTAATATGATACAGTGTTGGGAATTCATGAAAGAAATATACATGTTAGGTTAGACAAAACAATTGTCAGATGCAATTCACTTTTACTGTCAATGTCATGAAATTCGGAGAAAATCGAATATTGTAGAAAAGCATTTCATTGTTAGTGAACTTTATGACCTCACCGTTACAGTTTTAGCGATTTTGTTTTTATCTAAAAAAGGTTTTTATGTGCATAGAGTATGAAATTTCTCAATAACAGGAGGAAAATGTTAAGATTGGAGGGGATTATTCATAGAAAATTGGACAATTTTCTGGCTGGAAGCAGATGGAAATTTCAACAGATGAAGGCTATCTTTCCTCCGTGGGAAATTTACCAATTATCAGTGAAGAATATGGCCTAGATCGGTCCCTAACATCAGCAAAGACTTTTATTATTATCACCAACATCCACAGCAAAATCATTAATGCAACACATTGTCACAGCTTATTACACCTTTGTTCCTCATTTGTAATGATCAGTTACCTCCCTTTGGGACCTACGTAATTAGCCCAGTTTTTTCGGAGACTATTAAAAGATCCCAAAACGAGCAGTTTATGGCACTGTCAATTATTATAAAATGTATTTTTTTAACCTTTGACCTCCAATGCTTAATATAATTTTCTGTGTCAATTTTCTTTCTTATTCTAGACATCTTTAACAACAATTGAAGCATTCAACAATTCTAGCGCTGCCCAACCACGTAATCATTTACACCTGAGTAGACTGGAACAAGCGGGGTACATTATCTTGCTCAAAGATACAACACAGTGCCATGCCGTGACTCGAACCTGCAACCCTTCAGTCACGAGCCCAGCATCCTACCACTAGACTACTGTGCCTCCTCATAAGAAAGGACCTGTATCACATGTTTTTCTCTAAGCTAGACAAGAAAATGAAAATGTTGCCAATAATTTTAAAACAAATGATCTAATTACAATAACAAGAGGCCCAATGGGCCTGCATCGTTCACCTGGTATAAAACTCACACTTGTAACCTTAAAAGTGATCTAAAATAAAGCTACAGACAAAATATCAGTATTTATGATTAAAATTCATTCAAAAGACCCTGTTATTTTATTTTTTTGAACATTTCACCCCTGTGATTAAAAGTCGAACAAAGTCATTATGTTGACACATTGTATAGCCTTTCATCTCAGGATGCAACTTGCAAAGTATAAACATCCTGGGACCCATGGTTATTCAGAAGAGGTTGTTTAAAGATTTAAAAAAAAATTGACCCCTGTGACCTTGAATATAAGTCAAAGTCATTCACTTTAACAAACAAAGTAGTCCTCGATCCCAGCATATGCTACTGACTAAATATCAACATCCTGAGCCTTTTGGTTATTCAGAACAAGTTGTTGAAATATTTTGAACATATTTGCTCCTTGTGACCTTGAATATGATTCAAGGTCATACATTTATACAAACTTGGTAGCCCTTGATCCTAGTATGCTACTGACCAAATATCATCACCCTGGGCATTTTGGTTATTCAGAAGAAGTTGTTTAAAG
>NW_018406723.1:233275-277198 GCF_002113885.1 Mizuhopecten yessoensis | reverse complement strand
ACATATTTAACCCCTGTGACCTTGAATATGGGTGAAGGTCATTCATTTGAACAAACTTTGTAGCCCTTCATCTCAGCTAACTACTGGCCAAATATCATCACCCTGAGCATTTTGGTTATTCAGAAGAAGTTGTTTAAAGGTGTTTTTTTTTATACAATTGACCCCTGTGGCCTTGAATATAGGTGAAGGTCATTCATTTGAACAAACTTGGTAGCCCTTCAACCAAGCATGCTACTGGCTGAATATCAACTCCCTGGGCATTTTGGTTATTGAGAAGAAGATGTTTAAAGTTTTTGACATATTTGACCCCTGTGACCTTGAAAATAGGTGAAGGTCATTCATTTTAACAAACTTTGTAGCCCTTCATCCAAGTTTGCTTCTGGCCAAATATCGACGCCCTAGGCCTTTCGGTTATTAAGAAGAAGTCGTTTAAAGTAAAATATTGACGCCGGCCGGACGACGGACGCCACGCCACGGCATAAACTTCGTGCCAGGTGAGCTAAAAACACATAGACAGGGTAAAGACCATACATGTGTAAAGATTTGAATGTACATTGTAGGTCAAGGTCATTTATTGAACATAATTGACAGTCTTTCATCCATAGCAAGCTATTATATATGGCCAATAATATGGCTTCAGAAGAAGTTGTTCAAAGATTTTGACACTTTTGATCCCTCTGACCTTAAACATGGTTCAAGACAAACTTGACCCATCAACCAAACAAGCTACATACCAAATGTAATGACCCTTGGCTACGGGGTTCTATAGAAGTTGTTCAAAGAAAAAAAAATAATACAATAGTCACAGGACGACATATGGACAAAACACAATCTAGCTCACAGTCTCTCACCTATTGTTCCAGTATAGCTAATGAAAACCCTGATAACCTCATCCATACTTTTGAAATAATTTAATTTTTCAAATTTCAAATTAGCAAAATGTGCTAAAACGTTAACATTTCACCAGTTCAAATCACTGAAGACTCAGAATTACTCTTACATTACTCTAACTTTTAAACTGGGATTTGAAAACTATTCCTGAAAATTGTATATTAATCTTAAAACATCCACATTCATGCATTTTTGAAAATATAAATATAACAAAAGAATATCTTCAAAAGTGAAAAACTGCAAAAACAAAAACGCACATGGATACAGAAGTCAATATTGTTTCTGAAACGTTCAAACGTCATCATAGAAACACGTTTCTTAAGAACCTACCTGAATGATTTATGTCATATCTCTTTGGCTGTAGTACTAAGGGAGGTTTTATCATCAAATAGCCAAGACGTGTGTGAACGATGGGAGGTGGGAGTGATTTACACGAAACACTAAGACAATTTACATGATGCACCGCATAATGGATTGAGTGTGATAACAATCGTAGTCGGCTTGGCAGGGGTGTAATCTGATGTAATCTTCTTATCACCAGGGTTTCATTGGGGGCAGTGTCATGCAGAAATCAGACTCCACTCCGAGATAGATTCCTTTAACTCAACAATACCAAAAACGAAATGTATTAAAAGGTATTAAGATTCTCCTTGAAAACCGAAAAATGGAATTGGAAACGTAAACAGCGCAAGATATTATCTTTGGAGATGTTTTTTAAAGAACATTCATTTTTGTGTGATCATGTCCAATTTAGGAAAAAGCTGTGAGCTGAAGTTTCGGTAACCCAAATGAAAAGTAAATATCTTCAGACCAATCTTATAAACTATTGTAGCAAAAACTGAAACAAATATGTGTCAATTGAATATAGTAGGTATATCTAACACTATGAATACCGTATTTATTTTGATAAATGTGCCGCTGAGCTTCAAAGGATTTCTACAGCATTAAAGACTGACCACAACACATTTTTAGAATCTAACAAAAGGGATGGACATACGTAATAGAAATATGGTATAACAAAAAAGTGCAGCAATATGGCGATTTCTTAAACCACTGTTCAGATGAAATTGCAGAAGAGGTGATTGCTCAATATACTGTTCTACTGGAATGATACAAGGGGTGGTTCTCAAGACACTGTTCTAATGGAATGATACAAGGGGTGGCTCTCAAGACACTGTTCTAATGGAATGATACAAGGGGCTGCTCTCAAGACACTGTTCTACTTGAATGATACAAGGGGTGTTTCTCAAGACACTGTTCTACTTGAATGATACAAGGGGTGGATCTCATGACACTGTTCTACTGGAAGGATACAAGGGGTGGTTCGCAAGACACTGTTCTACTTGAATGATACAAGGGGTGGGTCTCAAGATACTGTTCTACGGGAATGATACAAGGGGTTGTTCTCAAGACACTGTTCTACCGGAATGATACAAGGGGTTGTTCTCAAGACACTGTTCCACTGGAATGATACAAGGTGTGGTTCTCAAGACACTTTTCTACTGGAATGATACAGGGGGTGTTTCTCAAGACACTGTTCTAATGGAATGATACAAGGGGGGGTTCTCAAGATACTGTTCTACGGGAATGATACAAGGGGTGGGTCTCAAGATACTGTTCTACTGAAATGATACAAGGGGTGGGTCTCAAGATACTGTTCTACGGGAATGATACAAGGGGTGGGTCTCAAGATACTGTTCTACTGAAATGATACAAGGGGTGGTTCTTAAGATACTGTTCTACTGAAATGATACAAGGGGTGGATCTCAAGACACTGTTCTAATGGAATGATACAAGGGGAGGTTCTCAAGATACTGTTCTACTGAAATGATACAAGGGGTGGATCTCAAGACACTGTTCTAATGGAATGATACAAGGGGTGGATCTCATGACACTGTTCTACTGGAATTATACAAGGGGTGGTTCTTAAGATACTGTTCTACTGAAATGATACAAGGGGTTGTTCTCAAGACACCGTTCTACTGGAATGATACAATGGGTGGTTCTCAAGACAATGTTCTACTGGAATGATCCAAGGGGTGGTTCTCAAGGCACTGTTCTACTGGAATTATACAAGGGGTGGTTCTTAAGATACTGTTCTACTGAAATGATACAAGGGGTTGTTCTCAAGACACTGTTCCACTGGAATGATACAAGGGGAGGTTCTCAAGACACTGTTCCACTGGAATGATACAGGGGGTGTTTCTCAAGACACTGTTCCACTGGAATGATACAGGGGGTGTTTCTCAAGATACTGTTCTAATGGAATAATACAAGGGGTGGTTCTTAAGATACTGTTCTACTGAAATGATACAAGGGGTGGGTCTCAAGATACTGTTCTACGGGAATGATACAAGGGGTTGTTCTCAAGACACCGTTCTACTGGAATGATACAAGGGGCGGTTCTCAACATCCTATTCTACTGGAATGCTACAAGGGGTGGTTCTCAAGATACTGTTCTACTGGAGCATGACAGAAGGGTTCCTCAGGTTCCCAAGTCAGTTTTCTACTAGAATAGCCATGGCTGAAGGGATGTTTTCACATGATCAAGTCTTGTTTTACTAGAATGGTTGCAGGGGTGTTTTTTTCATGTCCGGTTCTTATAATGGAATGAAATGATTGGTCTCTGACAACAGGTTCAGGTCAAAGGTCAGACAGGGAGATCAAATTCGGAAGGCAAGTGGCAAAATAACTGACAAAAAGGTTTTACACTCAGAATTGGTCTGTTGTTACAAGAACTTATTTTAGTTGAATGACTTTTACCAATTATGCTATTTTTAAAAGTAATAAAGTATCATGTATCTATAGAGTATCAAAAGTCAGTTAGATTGCCCCATATATTGTACTGAACCTCCATATGTTATCAAACTTTTATTCCTTTAACTCATTCACCCCTGTGCACATTTGTACTCTTCCAATTCAAAGGTTGGAATACTTCATTATGAAAATTCAGGGGTGAATGAGTTAATTCATAACAATAAGAAAGTCCTCAACACAATGCTCCTTTAAATCCAATCCATTTTTTTCAAATACAGTAACCAAAAATAAAACTTTTGTTAAGCTTAAAACCAAATTCATAAATTGGATCAAAGTGAAATAAAAGAACATACCACATAGTTAACTTTTTCACCCCTGTAATTTCATAATGAACTATTCCAACCTTTGAATTGGAAGAGTTCAAATATGTGTATAGGGGTGAATGAGTTAATTTGAGGACATTATTAGAACTATTTAGTCTATTGAAAAAGACAGCAACAGAAACTAAGGAATGTTTAAAAAAAAAAAAGATAGTGTGAGTCCCCTCGATCGGCAAGTAAATTTAAAGAGTGCTTTAATTTCAACTGGGATTTCATGAAAATCCCTTTTAAGTAAAACTCATCTTTACATTAGAGAGCATTGAGCTAGTGATTTGTAACCCCTCTGTAAGTAATACATGTATGTGTTAACTCATTCACCCCTGAAAATTCATAGTGAACTAATCCAACCTTTGAACTGGAAGAGTTCAAAAGTGTCTTCAGGGGAGAATGTGTTAAGGAAAATAAATTCTACAATCTAGCTTGAACTGAATCTTGGTCACTGAATAAATTAATGTTGTATTCTAAAGTAATGAAAAATTGGTCAATCTTATGAGCAGGAAAAAAATTACCTAAATTTCAATGGGACTGAGTAATTATACAAGAACCAACATTCACAAAGGGTCTTAGTGATAAATGAAGACTTTGATCCAACACCAAACCATAACACTAAATCAGCTTTTTATATCACCGAGAAAGTCACTCAAGTCCTCCGACCAATCGATTGCTATAATTAAAACACTTCGTAGTAAATCAAACTTGAATTGTGTGTGATCGAGAACGGAATGAAGGTGTGAAGCCATCAGCGTCACCAAACAATTGTCATTTTAGAAGGAATTTGTTCGGAAACGGTAAATGACATTTCGACTCTGCATCCCATTTAGAGGTTACGGTTTACGATGATGCACACTCTGAACAATGTGTCATTTAAGCGGGAATTTGTCGCGAAGAACAAATGACATTTCCGTACCACAGCCGATTTGAAGGTTATATTGTTTGCACTCGCTCGCTGAAGCATGCCCTAAACAATCACGCCCGATTAGTGGGAGCGGACCCGTCAGGCTGGCCAGAAGAGATAATGTCAATATTTTGAGCTGGTCACACCAATGTGTAATTAGTTTTAAACATATAGCCTTAGTATGACCTCCGCATATCACACTCGGACTCAGGCTGGTGAAACCCTCAGGACAAAACCGAGATCCGTCTAAATCTACACCTAATGTTCTAGCTGGCTTTCAATTAACATGGCTCTTAGACGGCACATCTTAGCAAGTTAACAGTTGTACTGTTTGTGGTTTAGAAAGTCAATATAAATCACAATAAATTTACAACATCATTATGTCTCCCCTCCGAAGTCCGATGAACGTTATCTCCATGTTAAGCCTGTGTGTGATTCCGTAATCTCATCCTTCAAATGACTGAGGGCATCGGATCATCCTTCCGATGATTCAGATACTCTCATATTAATGATATTTAATGCGGATAAAATATCCAAAAGATATACCAGTGATGTTTTTTGTTGGGTTTCTTAACCACCTAATAAGATTATTCTCTAATTCAATATGATTCCAATTTGTTTTGATAACAATTTCCTGCAATTTCCGGAAAAAACACTGTTTTTATTTTTAATGTCTTTGGTTTTTTTCTTTCTGAAAACGTGGCTTATTTTTCCAATTTCCTGAAAATATTACTATAACCTTATCAACAATGATACATGTCCCAAAGAAAACAAAGGTCGAAAATTGGGTAACAAAAGATTATCTGTGACTGATTGAACATGAACAAGATAAACCTCTATTATTACAGAGTTTTAGCATTAAACTTTCACTCTTTTTAATTAAAACATTTTTTATTACATAAAGTTTTCATAGATTTCAGTCAAAAGAACAATTAATCTAGGTTCTGTCTGATATAGTAATAATTTAATTTAATAACATTTTTTATTAAAAGAAAAAGATTTTTCCTACAATATGAATGTAATTAATAACTAATGGAATATAATGGAAATCTTAGAAACCAAGAAAAATGAACTGCCCCAACGATTGTTATGTCACAAACTTGACAACTTAAGAATGAAATATTTCAATCTGCTCCATCTTAACATAACGTAATTGCCAAAATCAAATCATGTAGGTTACAAAAATCAAACTCATGAAACATTTGAATTAATTCATAACTGGTACTACCAACACCATCCAAGCTGGCAAATTTAAGACATTGTATCTCTGTGTTCAAGGATCCCGGAGGAACCATCAAATTACACAATGGTTCTTGAAGCAGAAAGAGCTTCACTCATATCACCTTGGAAAATTTAAACCAAGAAACACCCAATTCTTCAAAAAAAATGAATTTAATATTGGGTCTTATCCTGAACAATCTGTCATCTGACACATTAAATGAATTATTTTCAATTTCAAAATGTCACATTGCTATTAGCGTGGCACTAAATGGAAGGGGTTTTCCCACAATCAAGTATAATAGTATTAATTTTTACCCAATATGAAAATGGATTTCTACAGAACTTTGAAAAAAGAAAATTGTATAAAACCTCAATTTCAAACTTTGCCGCATTCCAGTCTGCAGTGAGAGAATTTCAAGCTCATATCTAATTTAACTAATACAGCAGACGACAGTTGAATCATTCCTTTCCATTCAAACCTTTCCGAGACAATGACATAATCATTTGGATAAAATTTTCTTCCAGCGACGAATGCAAGACAAAGAAGGAGTGAATTCCCCACTCAATAACGACAAGCATACTGCATCTTGACTAGTGTTGGAAGAGATAGAGTGAAATGCATGTCATTCTTTCACCAAAGAAGGCCAGTCTGTGACAGTTATCGGTACCAGGACACTTGCCTGAGAGCTTCTGCTGTCAAACTTATCCTATGGTAAACTTTCAAGCTTGCAACACGCATTAATATCTTTTCTTCCATTTTCCCGCGGGAAAGCCGAGTCAAGATTTTTTTACATACAACTGCCAAATATCAATTCCAATAAATGCTGGTTTTTAATACCCCAAGGTTGCGACATAAAACATGGATGTGAAAAACTTGGCATTTCTGATGCCATTTTTCAGTACCCACATTTCAACTCCGTGAAAGAAATACACAAAAATATCATGTTTTTCAGACAGAATTTCCATCATAAAACTTGATGATGCAATATGTCTCAGAAACCAAATATACCACACATTATTATACATAAAATCCTGCTGAAAGATGAAGATTCCATAAGCCATGCTGTATGCATACAGTACTTAATATCAATGCACTTTTCAAATGGCATCACATGTGCTTTTAACGTGTATTTGAAAATATTTTTAATTATTAGAAGATCTTTAAATGTCCAACAAATAAGATTAGGCAGTTCTTGATGATAGCTTTAAGCAAACTGCCTCAAGAAAATCCTGATCAACTGTACTTTAATTGAGCAGTAAAAATGATAAACGAACATTTTCGTCGCTTTTAATTACTCTGAAACATTTTATGTCAATTTAATTCATTTTGAATATGCTGCAAATGCTATCAGTCAGAGCAAGTGACACTGGGCCTTGATATTTTGGAGTGAATGAAGATATTCAACAGTGCTCAAAATGTTTCTTTTATCAAATGACCCTGACCTTTGACCTTCATCCTCTGTCGTTGACTTTTTGTTAATTTTGATTGGACTCGGAGGTCTCTAAGATATCAAAAGACATTAACAGACAGTTTTAAGTTTTGTAAAATTAATTAATACAGTCAAATTATTATTAACTGCATGTATAACATATTCAAACAAGATATCTTAATGGTTTAAAATCTACAGCCAAGATAAGATTTCACTAAACATTTTGTCCTTATTTGACCTTTGACCTTGAAGTCAAGGTAACAGTGAACTAATTATGATATACTTCACTGCGGACTTCTTGTTCATGTTGCATGCATACTTTAAGTTTTATTAAGTAAAATCAGTGGTTTAAAAGTTGCCATCCTGTCAAAATCATATTTGAAGGAAACAAAGGAAGAAGAACCAGTGCTTTAAAAATCTAAAACTCCATAAATTACTGTCAGATGAAAGTGCATGGTTATCAAACTTGTCCATTTCAGGGGAATTTGTATTTTTCTTTTTGATATCTCAAGTTTAAAATTGGAAAATAATTTAATACATAATAATAATAATAATAATAATTGGAGGTTCTTATATACAGCTTTATCACAACCTAGTTTGTAGGTCATCTCAAAGCGGTTCACAAATTATTATCCGTAGTTATAGGGCCTTACATAAGATATCAAGATATTGAGCAGACAGTTTTAGGCACCAAAATCCTCAAGAGTTATCAAAAGTTAAGGTCGGATAATTGTCATCGAACTTTTATCAAGTTTTTCATTGTAAGTGACCTTCTTATAAAGTTTGATGTTAACCCATGAAAAGCTATGAAGATATGGTGCTGTTACTTTAAAAATGAATCCATAAAGGGCAATAACTCAAACAAATATAATCAAATAATAATGGCTCTCAAACTAGTCCATACCTGCCAAGTGACCCGATTTCGTCGGGTTACACCCGGGATTTTAGCCCTTCACCCGCTTTTATAACTTCACCCGCCGGGTTACGATATTGACCCGGATTTCGTCAATTTCACCCGTTTTCAATCTTTTCGTATATTAGAAGTTACCGAAGTCACTCGGAATTCTCTAGACTTTTCCATCCTTCTTCACAAGAAAGACGATCTATTTCCTGTTTCCGTTTCTCACCAACAGGTAAGTTGTGAGTTGTTTATATACGTACTAGAACTGTTTTTACAAATGTTTATATAAAGAACGTTGTTACTGAACTTGCCGACAAGTTATTAGTCAGGTTTTTAACGAATAATTGAGTTGTATTTACGTAGAATAGATCGTATTTTGAAGGTAGCGTTATGTCTTCTTGAAGGAAGAAGTTTTTATCGGGACTTGCAGGTTCTACTACATGAATTGCTAAAAGAAAAGATAATTGGACACATATCAAATGTCGTAGGAAAATGAGTTATAGTGTACAAAGTCCCGTAGTCGTGGACCAAACGCTGCATTCTGCACTCTAGTCAAAAACACGCACAGGCATTTGATGATTTGTTTCTGTCAATCAAAATGATCCTTACAATAAGAGTTCAAACTCTACTCGTATAAAACTGATATTTTATATGAGAAGGGTGCAACTTCTTGTTGTCAGGACCATTTTCATTGACAGAAACAAAATGGTATTTTATATGAACAGAATGTGACATCTTATTGTCGGGACCATTTCAATTGACATAAAAAATGCCTGTGAAAACACAGTATTATTATGAATTAATTTTATAAGTTGTGTTGTTGACAAATCTTTTTATTTTTCAGCTTTGAATTTGGTATGGTGGATGAGGATCAGCTAGATCTGCTGGAAGAACAGTTCAATGAATGTAGAATGTAACTTTTACATCATTAAAATATTTAAGTTATAATTTGATATCTATTTTTCTTATATTTGTTGCGAAAAAAGCCGTCGCGCACTATGACCCTCTTTTTAATTTTCAAAAGAGAGTCATAACCCTCTTTCAGTATGTCCAGGGTTGGCAGGTATGCTAGTCAGAGCTTTGCTAGACAGAAAAGCTGAACCAGACAAAAAAAATCTCACTGCTGAATAAACTTTTTTATATTTTTTTTCTTTCCTTTTTAATTTATTTCACATTTATACACTCACAGGTTCGAAATAAACATGATAAAAATGTTCAAAGTTATCAAATTAGTGAGTACAAGTTTTTTTGTTTTTCGGTCATTTTAAAGCACTAAAATTGTAAATGTCCAGAAATTCACAGCTATATATCTGGAGCATAATTTTATGTACAAGACCACATACCTTTCTCCCACCAAGAGGTCCCAAGGATGTACACCATAGACAGACACAGACAATTCACTTCAATTTATTCCATGTCGGTGTCGGATATTATAGAATTGAATACCCTGAATGAACATAAAATCTACAAGTAACATTTGACCCCACAGACAACATCAAGGGTGCAAAACCTGGTATCCATTCCATGCCCAAAGACATAGTTTTCCAATCAGACATTTTATTCTTTCTTGATTGGTCTTTATTGTAGGGATCTCAAGTTGATATAATTATACACAGCGAACTTCTGTGTAGTAAAGTATCGTTTTCAAAATCTCCCGAGCAGAGATATCTGATAGGAAAAGTAATGGATCGAAACATGTTTATTTCATATACACTCTTCTTGTCAGGGTCACAGTTGGATAAAACATAAGACTGATATGGTAACTTTAATTACCCAAATTAACTTAAATTAATAAATCAAGAAATGATATGACAGAAAAGCTCAGATTGCCCACAGATATATAGGATCATACATGAGTTTCCATTTCATATGAGATTCATGAAACGAGTCTAAGAATGTTTTCGATTTAGCAAGCCTCTGGCGAGCTAAAATGAAAAATTTGTGACGAGTTTCATCAATTTCATATGAAATGAAAACGAGTGTTAGATCCTTTTTATCTTATAATCAAGATTTGTGGCATTTATTCGTGTAAAACGACAATTTACATGCAACCTTGAAATGTAAAAAGCCGCCATTTTGACTCCAATGCGTCAGTCTGTGACGTCATGTATTTGTCGTAGGCGTGAGATACTACTGAAACTATTGAAACTTACAACCAATTACAGGGCTGATAGGTCATATTACATGGATTAATACTCAAACAAAAATGACATGGCTATATTCACTGTATAACACAGTACATTATGTGATAAATTATTTTAATGAAAATCCAAAAGTTTTGAGATATACATTTTACAACATCGGCTACCATATATTTGACCTAATAAGAAAACCTCTCTCTATGAGAGCACCAATAAGATCACTATCCATCTGTAAAGCATGTTACAGGCAAAATAGCATATGGTTTTATGAAAAAAAATGACTTAAAATGTTAGCATATTTGACAACTATGACCTTGAAAGTTAGTAAAAGGTCATTTAGCAAAACAATTTTTTCTAGCAAGTCCCATCACAAGAGGTTGTTTAGAGGCTTTTAACACATGAAAACTGTTTGACCTTAAATGCAGTTGACGTATATTCAAAGAAAGTTAGTAGCCCTTGACCCACTAAGTACATATATAACACTTTGACCTTTGAATATGGGTCAAGGTTATTTTTTGAATTAAAGTTAAAAGCCCTTTATCTGAACAAGTTGATTGGCAAATATCAAGACTAATAAGGCAATTCATAGGCCAGTATAAGAAGTCATACATTTAGTTTCATACATTTTACAAATGAACTCAAAAAAGAGTCAAGGTCAGTTATTTTAACAAACTTCAGATTTCTTCACATCAGAAAGCTGCAAGACTGCTAATAAGTACTATGATTATTTGTTCAGAATTTTAATTAATCATGTAGAAGTTATTTGTTTGAAGTGTATGTCACATTGATGAAACAAATTTTGAAGAGTTTCATACAAGTTAAAAGGGACATAAAGCAGTTTGAGATTATATTTAACACTTTCTTTTTCTAACTGCCATTTACCAATGATGCATCACCTAATCTTATAGTTGCCCTGACATCATCACAATGTGATATTAGTAAATGTTACCTATCAATAATTCTTTTATGGTGTTATTGTAGTAAGTACTAACAAGATCATATGTCTCAGATCTGGTTGTTTGTTTAAACAATATTTTAGAATGACAATTTAGTTGATGAAAATATATTTAAAAATAGGATAAATAAATTGTAAACAAGCAACTTGTTTAGGTCAATCTGTCACTTGGCACAGATTCTGAAAATATTCCGTTTTCAGTATAAAATTCAGACATGACAAGGTCAACACATTTTCCCTTGTGCTTGATACTTGGAACTAAAATTAAAGTCATTAACTAATGGTATTTGATATTTAATACATTAGATATCACACCAGGTATTTGTATAGATTTAAATTAATTATTAATCATATGAGATCAATCCTGTATTAATAATTCAGAATATTTGATATGGGGCAAATGGAACGTACAAGTTATGAAGGCCAAATATTTACTGAACCATTTTCAAATTACTGATATATGACCCCTTTTATTAAAACAATATTTCAAATATTCTTCATTTTTTAATGATGCATGTACACAAAATATTGGTACATGAGCATCATTTGGAACTTGCCATACTTTTTAGTGATGATCTGAGGAAAGTGCTCCTAACATGAGGTGCATTCAATTTGATATGTTTCTCTTATTAGGCGGCAGTAAAAATCAACGCCAATCTATCTTATTGGTTTGTAAAAAAAACTGTTTTCAGTATCAACACAGTTTATGTGATATTAGCAAGGTATTTCACAAAGATTATGATCAATAATATGGGACCTTATTATGAAAAATCAATTTGGCAGTACTCAAGTGTATTGTAAGATTTAAATCCTTTATAATTGAATGTTATTTAATTATGTAATCAAATCTTTAAAGACTCGGAGACATTATCTGACCAAAAAACTTAAAATAAATTCAATATAGGCCTGTTCAAAATAAACTTAAAAGCTTAACAAAATTTGATGTCAAACATTTTTTCTTACCCATAGGTTTCGTTTGGGAGGTTTTTGCTATAAATATGCAAGTGTTGCCATTTTCATTTTAAGACTGTATTCGTTTTAATTTAAAAAGCACAATCTGTTTTCATGAAAAAAATCAATATTCATGGAACTTTATACAAGATTACAATTTTACATCAACTTTCGTCAACCTAACAAAGCTTTGAGACAGATTAAAGGTGATGTGGTGCTTGCGCTTATGTAAGTATAATGGTAGTAGGTACACTATGTACCTATAATCATGTATGGACTACACAGGTAGTCTAATAAAAATATTCATGATGTCATGAATGATCTTAATGGCTCGTAACAAAATCCCCAGGAAATTATATCTCACTGGGTTCGAACATGAAATAAAATGTCATTATAGTTTATTCAGTAATGAATTTCGTAAGACTAGACGCAGGTCTTTGGAGCCTGGTTTTACTGTCGAGATTATCTCCCTTGATAAGATAAACTATAGCGTGTCACCTTTAATTGGGTTTTCACTATAAAAAGATTCATTCTTCTCATCACCATGGTAATGAGATTTTATGGAGACAACAATTATTGATGTTTTTCACGAATAAGTAGATGGTTTGTTGTAGTTTGCTACACAACAGGTAAGCATGATATGTATAAAACACATCTGATACGTTTGAAAGGTTTTCATTACCAACATGAACACAAATATCCTGTCATCATGAGTTTCACATTTGAAACAGTATACATCATTATAGGATTTGTTTACGGGCAGTTTACATTCTTATAACAACACTGGCCTTTTGTAAGAGGATTATGAGTAAAATTCCCTGCATTGAAAAATCAGTAATCAATAACAATACTTGAACTGAAGCTATCATATTCCTTAGTAAAATAATTCGTTATTTGTTCTGCATCAAAAATAATGAAACTAGATTCAGCAACAAAGGCCCTATTGGGCCCCGCCCCTCAGCCCCCAGGGGGGCCACACCCACCATTTAAACAAAATTGAGTCCTCTTGGCCTAAGCATTAAGTTATAACTTGTATAAACAGGGAATATCTTCTAGTTTCCATTTGAATGGATGTATTTCATGCCTGGCAGATTTACTTCAATACATGTATTAGGGAAATATACATGATATAATGATCATGCTATTGGAAACCATTAAGCATTTTGTCAATTGAATTTTATGAAATTTAGAATATATCAAATATGCCCCTATAACAAACAGTGAAATTGCTTCAGGGCGTCAAAATCTCATTTGCATGGTGTGTTGGGACCTCACTTTAAGATGCCAGATTTCTTTATAACAACCACACAATCAAAAACAAATATGCCAAATATACACATTTCAAACCTACAGATCTGCAGTTATCATATCGACTGGTTTTGTATTCTGTATTTTCATTGATTTTGATCTGAATTATTTAAAATTATTTTCTTACACTTTATTCAGTGAAATACTTGGTAATTTCATAAAATTTAAAATTAAAACTGAAAAATTCAATAAAATAACAAAAAAAAATATATGTAAAATGACTACCCCATGTACCTAAATTTCACAATAGCTGTCTGCATTGTATCAATATAAATGGTGAAGCAGACAGCGTGTTAATGTCCACTCCACGTCTGTCAATGAAAGAATGATCAATAATTAAGAATTCCACAGAAGTATGGGGCTATACATCCTGTTCTATAGATCAGGCTCCGATTATAGTAGAAAGCATTGTCAGTCTCCACACCAAAATCTAAAGAAAAACTTTATATGTTTTTTATTTAATTATTTTTTCTTATCTTATTTAAGAGTTATATTCTGATCCTCCGCATACAGGAATGGTGATCTTGAACCCAGATATGTTTTATACAAGTCTGAAAGTTTTGAAAATTATGAAACTTTCGTGTTTACATATTCAAGATGTTAAGCAAATCAGATCTTGGGCAGGTCAAGTTAGGTTAGCCACGCCCAAAGTAATCGAAGTATAATCAAACCTTTCATCACTATTTTCATTAAAATGGACTCTACCTCCAACAGTGTTGGGTTATACCACACAGGTAGACAGGGGTGATGCATGATTAACAATTTATGTTAAAACGTTAACAATAGACTATACTCCTAAATAGATCATCTATCACAATGATTAACCAACAAACAAACAAACACTAAGGCACTACTTAACATTCTATTGACCTGTTCAGGGGTTTTATAACATTTTTTGGGAATGGAACCCTGTCCTAAAATTGGAACAATTTGCCAACATTTTGCTAAAATAAGGAATATTATCACTGATGTTCAAGCAATAAATACCTATATTATATAAATATTTGCTTCCATTTAAAGTGGTTCAATTTTACTTAACAATGATATTATGTCAATTATAAAGTATAGATGCTTTCAAAAAGATTTTGAAAATACAAATATATAAACAACAACTGATAAACTAGAAAAAATAAGCTTGAAATTTGGAAAATTCAGAACCAAATTTGAATTGGGAATAGCTCCATTTTACCAGACTTTTTAAACATCTGAAGAAATTTCTGACGTTGCACTTCAAGTCTTCGATATCAAACCCTCCACCAACCAGTATTTAGTATGTAAAACCACAAGCCAAATATTTTTGGTTAAAGTTTCTGTATATTTTCATTAACACTCTGAGTTGTTTCTCCAGTGTATGACATAGGCAATACTGCAGTCATATTTATAATTACCCATAAGCTATTGCGTGTAAAAAAATGATGGCTGAGAGAGAGAGACAACCAAGAATAAAGAAGGAAAAAACAAGATAATGCATTCCTATGTTAGGAAATGAAACTGAAATGCATGGTGTCAGCAAAAAATATTATACTATTACTCTGATGAGAAAAGGGAATTATTCAGTGTCAAATCAATGGGAGGTGTGGAGAGCATAAGGATTTTAAGCCCTCATCCTTTAAATTTTCCCATTTGNCCCAACTCCGTACTGTGTAAACCAATTTCTGTATAATCTTAACAAACTTACACATATAGGTTAAACAATATTCAATATTTCATAAAACATGATATACTAATAAAGGAGAGATTTTCTATATTTCGCATCGTCAGGGAGGAGGCCGGGTATTAATATTAGTTCTTGGACTAATATGGCTAATTTTCGGTAAATATGCTGTGTCTGCAGCTGAGAGTAATACGCTTTAAAAATTCAACCTGAAAACATGGCGAAGGCTTCACTGTATATTTTGCATTTATCATGACAATGATTGAAAAAGATATCTGAAAATTTTGTAGATTGTCTTCAAAAAATATTCTCTTTTAAAGTGTTTTAAAGAGAGATTTCATCTAAATATTTTCATACCAAAACCAGAAATATTCCAACTCCATCCATGAAGTAGTGATATATATAGCTTGGAAATCAATATGACAATTTGCCTTAGTACTAAGTAGTCATTACAGGCAAAACATGTGGGTCAATACTATGAATATTTATGAATCCATTCTGAAGAAACAAAATAAATGCCTTACCTGCAACCGGTGATAAATGACTCTTTGGCCAGGTAAAATCAACAAGTATATATGTGTTCCCTGGCTCAAAACATCATCTGGCACAACAGTATTGATTTAGGCGGGGCTGTATTGTTATATTGCTTGTATGCTATATATATGCCATACCATGCTAGTACCTCCAGTCCTAGCTATATCTTACAGGTAAGATTCTGTAAACCCTAACTGACTGAAACGAATTGTACTCTTATTTTATAATACAACGGTTTAATCATTAAACCTCATTCACGTACGGTATATTGTACACAAGAATGAGCACTTTAACAGAGGAATCAAAGCATTCAAAACAAACAAACACATCGCTCATTTGTTATTGAAATCGGGTCATGAATAACCAAAGCTATCATCATGGCGTTTCGGTCCGTGCGACCTATTCAATACACAATTGGCTTCAAACAATCTTATCATAGAGGTTTAACGTGCTCATTTCAATACGTCTTTGTTTGATGTCGTCTGCTGTATAAAGGGGGTCCATGCCACAACAATTTTAAAGTCTCGACACCGATAATTATCTTACCTGTGAAACAATGGTGACTTTATTTTCGTTTTCCCGTTATTTAATCCATGTGATTGGCTAATTTAGGCAAACATTTCGGTCAAATGTTGATACTGGGTTTCTGACAAATCGATGCTTCAGCGCCTGAGTTCCAAAAGAGCACTTCAATGACGTAACGGATCTCAGGTGAGGTTACAAATCGGACACACCTGGGTAGCTGTCATGCCGTTACCTGTACTCGGTGTATCTCACGTGGATCAGGTATAAAGATGAGGATAACTATCGATCGCGGGCCAAGCAACAGAATTCCACACAAAACATCTGTTAGATTTAGTTCATTCTCGTCTCTGGATCATCATCAACATCTGTCGTCTGCAAATACGTATCGACAGGTGTAATTATAGCCAATCAGAAGCCTCGTTACAATGGTCGTTTGGCGTTAATCCATCAGCGTCGTTAGAGACCGCGTGAAACTGGAACTGCCACACGTGGTGATAATGTTATACATGTCACGAACACGCTTGACAGGATCTGATGACACATACACGTTTACCTATTATCACCGGCTGTGAGTGGGAGTCGATGGGGTGCATCGTGTAGTTTATTCTAATTAATTCCTAAATATGGCCATTTACGATCTTTACAACATTGTACAACATTGTATAACATTGTATATCATTGTATACGTCTGTATTAAAGCCTTATTATAAAGTTAGAAATGTATCTGTCCTTGTTGTATAATTGATTCAGGGTATTGTCATTTACAATGTAAGTATGCAAAATCAATGCAGAGCTCAGATATTCATGTAGATTTTTGGCATGTCCAAACCACAAATTTTGAAAAGAAATAAAGGTTGGAGTCATACTGTACAGTTTCTATGATAAAAAAAACCCCAAACAAATGGTTTCATAGGACAGAAATGTTTGAGTCACTTTGGTGTAAACATACAAGAACATGTGCAGATGCAGCGTAATTAAATTGAGTCTTCTTTTACTTAACCCAAGCACAACAATAACCAAATAACCCATGCGCCAATCATTTTTTCAAAAGTTTCTTAGAAGCTTTTATCACAGTCGTCATGACATCATAAGTATGACGGAAATGGAAATAATAAGTATTCCAAGCGCTGTAATTGCGCCACAAACTATCTTTTTCTGTGATTTCTACAATGATTTCGACAATTTGGTTTGGTTTTATCTTGTTTAATGTCCTATTAACATCAAAGATCGTTTAAGGACGTGCCTCAATGTTCTTGGTGTATGCGTGCATGTGTGTTTGTTTGTTTGTTTGATTTTGTTTAACGTCCTATTAACAGCTAAGGTCATTTAAGGCCGGCCTCCCCTGTGTGCAAGATGCATGCGTGTAGTATATGTGTGTGTATTTTGGGAGGCTGCGATATGTTCGTGTTTGTCTCCTTGTGATAGCGCGGAACTGATGCCGACTTTATAGTGCTACCTCACTGAAACATACTGCCGAAGACACCCAGCAGTACGCCCCACCTTTTATGGTTCTCGATATTTCAATATTTCGCTGTGACGTTTAAAACGCAGGACCAGTTATCTAGACAGCGAATTCATCAGAGAAAAAATGATATAAACTTTATTTGTTTTACAACAATTATGAAACAATTTATTACAGTTTATGTTTATCACTCTTATTGGCCCGGATGTTAGCGCGCTAGGGGTCTTAATGTGGGAGGAAACCGGAGTACCACGCGAAAACCGATGCGACGGGGTAGGTGAACCCATATCTTTTCACGTCCGGTCGAGGAATCGAACCCCGGCCGCCTTGGTGAAAGGCGAGTGCGAAATCCACTGCGCCACCCGACCATAGAAAAATTAGCTTAGTCATCAAGCTGAGTCTGGTCAGAGACGTATAAACTCAGAGTTATATAATTTTGGTGTCGGCATTCCTGTCAAGAATCCGACGATTTTTCTGATTTGTCCTTTCTTTCATCAGCTCATTGTAGAAATGATTACAAATCTCTCTTGACAATAATATCCAATAATAACTATCTGAAACCACATCCTCTGAGATGAACATTATTTTATTTTTATCGGGGTTTATCAACCGCTTGACAACGTAAGTCATACAAAGACTATAGCAGACACCACCAGAAAAGAATACGTAGGAGAGAGAGATAAAAAAAAAACCACCAAGAGATATCCCAAGTGCTGCAATGAGGGCAGCTGAACAATGTCGTTTTCTTGAATGAGACAAAGAAGAAATCCCCGATTCTTTCCCAAAACCTGAGTTGTCTTTCCTTGACTTCCCGTCACGAACATGGCGCTGTATATATAGCTGGTCTAATTCACAGGGATAGCGATTGGTATCCGGATTGCAAATAGCCATTCTTTTGTAGACTAACTCAGTTGTTTTTTTCTTTATTTAGGTTTCCTTCCCCCTCCGTTTTCACAACTGTCCGCTTCAGGGAAATGCATCATATCGTATGCAACTTGCAATAAATCGCCCTTGTTACACATATTTGGAAATATTAACTGTATCTCTTCTTTGCGTGTTTTAAATCATTTTCTCAATACATCTTTTTGGCTTTTCACTGTAACGGACTTTTAAAGTGCAATTGCATAACCTATACTAAGGCTGTACCGAACGCGATGACGTCATATACCGAAACTATCTTTTCTTCAGATTGTTTGAAATGAGTAGCCAATAAATATTATTTAAGAAGTGCTAGTCTTTCAAAATTAAATTTCGAGAATTCACTAATATTTCGTTTGGGCAATACACTCCACATACATGTATAACGAAAAACGCGTCCCTTTTCTTAGATTATGTTTCGTGGATCTCTGGAAATATCTGGTTTGCAGTATATTTCGTATTTATCAATAAAAAAAACCGTCAAATCGAAATACTTTTTAATAAAAGCAATTTCTGCATCACATCATTGAATGGAGTTTTTAAAACACATATTTATGGAATTTTCCTCAGTTTCCTCAATTTAGACAATTGGGAAGACAGTCTCTAAAATCTTCCCCAGAATGCTTGCTTGACTATAGTAACTAACATCGGAACAAAGTTCAAGGTCGTCACCTCATCGTATTTATTGGTGGCCTCACCTTAGTAACGAAAATATACAGACAACATCCATATTTTTTTTCTATAAAATAATACGATTGAAACAAATTGAGTTTAGCTCGTATACATCAGAGGGGCCAGACATATTGTTAAAGGTCTGATGTGTATTGGGATAGAATATATATAGATATATATATCGCGGTCAATAGGTCTACTTTTGTATACATATATCAATATGTGTCTAACCCCTGGGGCGGATGTGAATAATCAATGTTTTATTTATAAGTAGACGTGAATGGGTTATTAATGTGACATTTTTAGTCAATGTACAGTAAAACATCGTTATACTGCCACCATCTATTAATGGTGGCAGTATAATGATAGGTATGGCGTTATAAAGGGGTTTGACGATGAGTTTCTTCAAGCAATCAATCACTAGGAAAAATTAAAAATTAATGAACAAGACAATGTTTGGCATGCGAGATTGTGCTAGCTCCTAATCAGAGGATGGCCAGCCCATCTCCACTAAAGCTCTGTAATGGTACACATACGGTTTCCTGTTCCGTCCCTTACTATAGAAGATACAGATTAGACCATCCGATAAATAGAATCTGTCTCAGACTGGTGTTAACGAAGACCGGTAGCTGTGCTACTAGCCAAATAATAATAATAATAATAATATACAACATTTATATAGCGCCCCATATAATTTGTAAAATTACTCTAAGGCGCTTTACAACATATGGATAATAGTAATGGTTATAATTGTGAAAACAAACAACAAAGGCTTGCAATCACTTTCATACATTTAACAAGCAATGTGCACATAATTGAACAAATAAAAGGGTGGTATTTACATGACGTCTTTGCAAAGATTCTAAAATGCAGACGTGAAGAGGTGAGTTTTTATGTCCCTCTTGAACTTGGCCAGGGTATTCGACTTCCTAATAGCAGATGGTAAGCTATTCCACAACGTAGCCGAAACCCTCCCAAAGCATCTGTTTCCGTAGGTCACAGTACGAGATTTTGGGACACACAACAAAGATTCTGACTCCGACCGCAGTGATCTTGACGGCTGATACAGGGTAACAAGTTCCTGTAGGTACTGAGGAGCTGTTCCATTCAGTGCCTTGTATGTGTATACCAGAATTTTGTACTGCGACCTGTATCGTACAGGTAACCAGTGCAACGAATAAAGCGCAGGTGTGATGTGCTCTCTCTTTCGAGTACGAGTAACTAGCCGTGCTGCAGTGTTCTGGGCCCTGTCTAGACGACTAGTTAGTTTGTCAGATATACCACAGAGCAGGGCGTTACCATAATCCAACCGAGAGGTAACAAGTGAATGCACCAAAATCTTGCATGCATCTGCAGTCAGAAACTGCCGAATACAGCCGATGTTCTTGATCTGGTAGTAACAGGATTTGGCAATAGCGTTCACTTGTTTCTCCATGTTCAGAGAAATGTCAAAGTATACCCCTAGGTTTTTAACAGCTGGAACAGTCTTAATAGTTCTGGCACCAACATTGAGCACGAGAGCCATTGTTTGCTGAAACTGTTGGGAAAAGACGATTAGTTCCGTCTTTTCCTGATTAAGTTTAAGCATGTTGGCGTTCATCCAGATACTGATATCTGTCGGACAAGCTTCCAAACTTTCTGAGACTGTATTCCAACTGTCCTGTGGTTTTATGACCATGTAAATTTGTGTGTCATCAGCATAGCAATGATAGCGAAGGCTATGGCGACGGCAAATCTCTCCAATCGGTTTGGAGTACATACAATATTTTCGTGGTCCTAACACCGACCCTTAAGGAACCCCGAAATCTAGTACTTTGTCATGTGAGGTGGCAGATCCGATGGCAACACACTGTCGTCGTTCACTCAGGTATGACTGTATCCAGCATAGTGCGGTATCAGTCACTCCATAAGAGTATTCCAGACGTTTATAAAGTATGCCATGGTCGATGACGTCAAATGCAGCTGACAAGTCCAGCATGACAAGCACCGCTCTGCACTTGTTATCCAATGCAGAAGCTATATCACTATGTACACGTAGGAGGGCCGTCTCAGTAGAGTGTCCCATGCGGTAGGCCGATTGCATGTTGTCATGGAGACTGTTTGCATGGAGATGAACCTCTAAACGCCGGGACACAACCTTCTCCAAGATCTTAGACAGAAAAGGCAGATTTGAAACTGGGCGGTAGTTTTTCAACTCCTCCTTGTCCATTCCATGCTTTTTCAACAATGGTCTGACATGTGCCTTCTTGAAACATAATGGAACCAATGATTTGTTTATGATTGCGGAAATCAAAGAAAGCAGTGCTTCAAGACATTGCTTTAATAGGTCTGTAGGCAGTGGATCAAGCTCACAGGACTTCGATTGCGAGGTCATGATAATGTTGCGCAACTCGTCCTGGGTTGTTGGTGAGAGCTTTGTTAATGGTTCACCATCAAATGCAATGTCAGCAGTCATGTCAGAGATGTCAATGTCAGCAGAGGTGTTCACTTCGGTAATATTTTTCCTGATTGAGCTGATTTTATTCAGAAAGTAATCACTGAACTTGCTTGCTAAGTCTTTTTCAGAATTGGAAGGATAATTTCACCTTTCTGTCCCATTAGGTTTTTGGTGAGTCTAAAAAGTTGTCTTTTATCCTTGCCACATTCTTCGATTTTTTCCGAATAGTAAGCCTTCTTTAACTGAAAGAGCAGTGAACCAACAAGCGGAATATAGAGGCAAGCGACACCAAAGCCGGACTCTTACGTATGATGACTTTCTAATTAGAAAGGTGGGTACATTTCTTATTATGGATAGTATGTTAGGTGATTTCTTTACACAGATTTCTGGTGACGTAGACTATATTCTCAAGAATGTTGTAGGTGTATTAGGATTCTCCATATGTAGTTGCTGTCGACCATGTCGAAAGATTTCCGTAAGTCGGTAGTTTGATGACGACTACCAATCAAGAGAATACTGGATGATGTTGCCAAGCATTGGTGCCATACCTTCCTGTCGGGGATACTGTTTACTCTAGGCTCCCTCAATCTCGAATTCACGGCTGACATAATCCTCAAGGATGTCAGTCCGATAGATAAGAACTCGATCACTTTCTCGGGTGGAAATGTGGTATTCCTCTGTGTGATATGAATGTTGATATTTTTATGTCTTTGTGTGCCTTGTGGTTTTATTGTCAATACCCGGGTTCCCGCCACAGGACGTGACATAACTTAGATCTGACATGGCGGTGTCATCGATGAAGCAGAGGACGCTTCTCCTTCCGCAACATCTTATTGTCCTGGTACTGTTTCAGGGATCTCAATGTAAACCTTTGTCTATCTTCATATTTTGCAATTTCCTGTCTTCAATTTTAAGCATGAAGTGTTCTTTTGTTGATAATTTGGTGCTTAATTGCATGTGGCATTAGGTTACTGTACCTATATCTGCCTTCAATGTGTCGGTGGTACGCTTTTAGTTACAAGGTCCTCTGAATTCCGACTGTCTCCATACGCTGATAATGAGAACATATGTATCTTCTATGATTCGTCGTGGATTTACCAATTGGAAGTTCAACTGATTTGCGGGCTCTCTTAAGATTCCATGATCTTTCCCCTTTTCTAGCTTAATTGTTGTCTTTAGGATTTTATGATAGTTACATAGTAAAGATGATGCAGAGTGTTTTCTTGACTTACACGTACTTCTCATTTTTTTCTAGAGTGCCTGCTACCAATCGATCTCCGAGATCTGTTCTTTGGTCACATTGTTCTTCACCTTAGGGGTTTTTCCGACAATATGCCACCTAGAAATGCGACTCCAATACCTTTGTCCGTAGTAATATCTGCTTGATTAGTTTCAACTAAGAGCCAGTTCTGCAAGGATCTAGAACTTGCTGAAAAGACAAATGACAGTCTCTTGTGCTTATGCTTCTATTCATCTTCGAAATTCATTCTCGAAGTCATTCTCTGGATATAAATTTACCTTCTCTGCTCCCTTGGAGTATGTCTTGATGAAGTCAGCTAATGGATTGGTATCAAGTATAGGACAAAACTGTTACCTGTCCTTTGAAGATTACAGAGAAGCAACACCACACTTCAAAGCCTGTCAATTTACCGTTATGCTGCTGCACCATTCCCTTGATCTTGATCATGAAGGTGTCACGTACAGAGCCTTCCCATTTATCATGACAAATGCCAGTAGTAGATAGAACCTATCATGAATCCCTCTATATATAATCTTATTTAATAATTCTTATCTTTCTGTATATGAACTTGATTTTCTTTATTTGCATATTGATACAAATTGTGTTGTTGTTAGTTTTTCAGGGTTTCTATAAATAATAGTCAATATACGGAATATTATAATTTCTTACAATATTTACCTGTTGAGTGAAAACCTATTGATAAGTTCAAGGTAGCAAAATTGTAAAAAAAAAATATGCAGACATATCACTTTAACTCATACACCCCTGAAGACACATTTAAACTCCTCCAATTCAAAGGTTGGAATAATTCATTATGAAGTTTCAGGGGTGAATGAGTCAAACAGAAACAGAATTTTGCTATATGTAAGGAACTCTTTGGAAAAGGAGATGCATTTCAGAGTAGGGCATCATATTACTTCAGGATCCGTCCCACCAAACCCTATATACTTTAATCTCCCCTAAACTTCATGTTGTGTATACCACAAACATAATTGGGCCAGGACAATTCTGTAGACCAGGTAGCTCAATCGGTTAGAACAATAGTATAACAACCAAGGTCCATGGTTCGAATCCCGCTCCAGCAATGCACACCCAGAACACTGTTGTTAACCCTTTCACCACTGTAGACCAGAATGGACTCATCTAGATACACGTATAGTAGAGTCTACTAAAGTTACCTAGGGGTGAAAGGATTAATTGTATTTTGTTTCATCTTTATATATTTTTTTTTTTATAAAAGTCTCACAAGGCAAGATTTTCTTTCCCAGAAATTGTTTATCAAGGCTACAGTCATACTGGAGAAGTAGTTTCCAGTACTAAGTTACCGTTTTGGGTAGTGGTATGGGCATCAGTTAAATGTCAAAACAGTTCCTTGTTGAAAGACAAAGTGATCCTAGTAATAACAATCATAAACCAACTTTGTTTAAGAACCTTTTTAGTTTTTAATAATACAGCTTGAAGCAGTCACTTTATAAGACGGATATTGCCTTGTTTTTACACAGACCATCTTTGATGAGAAGATGGCATTTCAATAAAATGGGTTTCTGAAAGTATTTTTTTCCTGTGGACCTGACATTTGGACCAAACACTTCAATTTAAGTTCCCAGACATCATTTCTGTTGACTTCGACTTACACTTGTTCTACATACCGTGTACATTCCTAAAAGCGTTATAAAATCAATTTCCAGTATTCTACAAACTTCAGCACCACCCCGAAGCATGGCAAGGAACGGAGCCACCGTTCTTACAGTTTATTGCTACGGAATAATTTACAGCACATCAATAATTCATAAATCACGGCAACAACAAAAAAACAAATAACCCAGAAAGCTATTACAAATATAAAAAATAGTTTTTTAATGTATATATATATATATATGTTTTACATATCAATATAAAACCATCGTATCAGACGATTTTACGGAATGTGTAATATACATCACAACTACATGACAACCATACAACTTGTATACTGTATATAAACGGAAGAAGGTGCTGGCATACCCTGTACATGTATTGTGTATTGCAGTCATTCAGAGGCAAGTAAAAACAGATCACAAATCTTACCCGAATTTATATACACCAATACATACAGTTCAAAGTTGTACTTGTGTCTTAAAACGTGTTTTCTTATTGTTACCACATTCTGAGCATAGATGTTCAACTCATTCACCCCTGAAATTTCATAATGGACTATTCCAACTTTTGAATTGGAAGAGTTCAAATGTGTCTTCAGGGGTGAATGAGTTAATTGTTACCACATATTGAGCATAGATGTTCAACCCAGCTGTGTCCAGTATTCAGGACCACCAAGAACTTATTCTTAGCAATTAAAGTTTTAAATTACCATATTCATAAAACCCCATAATTACAACTGTTTTTTTCAGATTCAATTTAAATTTTCACCTACAGGAAACCTACGAAAGCTTTCATTAACAACAATTTAAATGTTTCAAGTGACTTCAAACTGAACATGGTTAAGAATGCAAAACATGTAGCATTGGTGGCAAGCTGTTTTAAACACGATTCCGTTTGTGTATGTAAACAAGGTTTATTAGAATTTAGCGGTGGTCTTCATTACCAGAAAATTGCTGTGAGCGAGTCCCTTTGGAGCCCAGACAGAAAAGGGCAGAAACTGCTGACTAATTGAAATGCTACCATAACGAGACTCTAGCAGGCTCCAAGTGTCCCCCGGGTGCTAAATAAATGATTCGAAGTGTTAATTTGAATTTCAACAGACTTCATCATCAATTAAATTTTTCCCCAACGATACAGACGTAAGTATAGTACTTTTGTGTCTGAAAGTGTGAATCCATCTTACATTCTTAATGTGATAAATCCTCAGCTCAGTTAATTTTAACTAATTGAAATAGCACTTTGAAGGGTATGTATAGCAAAACATTTGGGAATAATATGCTAATATCGGAAATATTTTTAATAAATGCCCTTGGGGGTACTTATCATTTTCTGAAATACCTCGGAACTTCGTTAATAACTTTCTAATGGTAAACTCTTGCATGGTAAACATAAAGCTATGGATTTTAATTAAATTTTCATAAAAATGACATTTCAAGCTGAAAAGTCAAAAACAAAATTGCACACTAAGAAAGATAACTAACTTCTGTTTGTAATAGCAGAGTGCAAGGATGGATGAAGGTGTGTCATGCCTCCCCCACGCGAACCCCAATTTAAAGTTATTTTTCACTCTGAACTCATTTACCCCTGAAATTGTACAATGAAGTATTCCAACATTTGAATTGGAAGAGTTCAAATGTGTCTTCAGGGGTGAATGATTTAATACCAATTTATTAAATGGGTCTGCTGCCAGGTAGATTCAGATATATTTTCTTCTATTTGAGAACAATGTGCACACCCCCACAATATTTGTAAAANGGGGGCATGATTTTTGAAAAGCAGGCATTTCATTTATACATATATGGTCCAGGCTGATCTCTTACATACGGTATGTAACAACATAGGTATATAAATATGTTTAAAAATACAGATACACAGAAACATCTATATCACGTTTGAGTAAGCGTTGGGGGATGTTTTTACATATACAAGTATCGTATACTTCCTACCATGATGATTTTCCAGATTTAACTAAAAGCCCTATCATTAAAATCTCTTTCCTCAGCTTATATCCAAATAGCAATGACCTTGGGGTGTACCTATCCATCTTTCAAAATTCCACTTTTGTTATTTATAAGCACGTTACATTTTCGTAATGCATACAATTGTATTTTGATGAATATGTATGAATCTCCAATGCTCTATAATCTTAGTATAAATAAAATCATTTCAAAACCTTAACCACTGCCAAAATCAATAATTATTTTAATTCTCGTTCTAGACAAAATGAATTAATTTGACATTCTGACCTTGAAAACGTCAAGTGAAAGACCTTGAAAGAGTTTTGATGCATAGATACATCAATATTTTAAAATATGGATATGAATATGAATTATGTACACAGGCTGTGGTAAGTTGCAGAGCTTGTTCTTCAATCTGGTTAGTGAGACATTCAAGTACACATAGTGATCATCAACAACAGGTCAAAGGTCACAATTTAATCAAATGCTGACCTTGTAAATAATGATAAATTACGCTCGACCTTAATTTTCGAAATATGAAAAAGTAAAAAAAATTGGTTGTATCGAAAACAAAATAGTATTACTTTATTGAACTTATTACTTTCAGTTATTGAGGTGTCTGTAATGAAAGAATTATGCAGGAAAAAATCCTTTTTAAACAGGTTTATGTTGTATTATGAATTGAGTTAAGTTTTTTTTATAGTTTTAGAAATCCATGTATTGACCAATATGTATATTGTTTTTAAATACAAGTACTAAGGAAACTTATAAGTGTGAACTCAAATCCTTGGAAACATCTTGAGCCCTTTCAAAAGACAACTTTAGATCTCTAACTAAAAATACACTTTTACCTTTGTAAATATAAAGCCACTTTCATTCCTCGGTGTTTGTCGATACAAAAAAAAATGTGTTTATCACAAACAAACTTGCATAACTTGGATACAGTTATATAGAACAAACAATGTTACTTAAGATGAGCAATACACACAATAACAGCACAATAACATATAATGTAACACATTCTACCACTAATAAGCCCCATGCTTCAGAATAAGCCCACCCTTTTGTTAAACAGATTAACAGAAAAAGAGAGGAGTATTTCTGGAAATAAATTACTCCTGCAATTGGTGTAAAATTCAAATATTCACCTTATCCCCTCAACCCCTTACTCCCTGCATCCCCCTCTAGTCCCCCGACCCCCGGGCTTATCACTGGAAAAATTCTGTTACCGCACAAAAACATATAGAGTAAAATAAAATAACCCGCATCTGATCCTGTCATCCCCATAATCCATCATAGCAGAACCCTAAAACATTAGACAGTAGAATCCAATGAAGAATTTTAGGGATGAGAAGGTTGATACAAGCTCAGAATCACTCCAGGTTAATTCTTAGAAGTTATGTAACAAAATCTTACGACATTTTCATTTCAAACTTCAGATTAACATTTAAATAACATTTTTAGTCGGCCATTGTTTTATTTCTGAGACAATGCAGCCTTTCCTTTTTTATATTTCGAACTTCAAAAGTAGGTTGGCATTTTAACTGGGCTTTAATCAATATACGTCTCAGGGAACCGGATTGGTTGAAGTACGTCTGGAACGGCCGTAGGAAGTCAGGGACAGTTTCTTGTCTTGTAGTTTTCCCTCGACCAAATCAAATGTTTGGGTCGCCCTCAACTGTCCAAATTCGATGCCAGATAGCTCAGTATTAAGAAACGACCAAACGTCTAGACGTTTTTTGTCCAAAACATCAATTGTCTTTGTATCACGTCATTCGGAGATTCACGAATGTCACACTTCATGTCAAATGGCAAGACAGACGTTCCCGCTTCATGTCAACATCTACCATATAAAGTTACTGCAATATCGTAACCATGTCGGACGCGGACAATTTTGGAAAGTGTTATATCCCAATATGTATTTCATGTTTTCTGTATTTATTTATCCACAGAGATTTTCTAAAATCAAATAATATTCCCAAGATATTTCACAAATTGGAAAAATATTGGCACAAACGTTATGTTTCATTTTCCGTAAGAAGACCAGACTTGATGTTTTTACGTTGTGAGCCTCCCTCCGCGACTCTGGATAAATCTCCATGGGGACGATGACGCTGACAGCAAAGGTCAAGGTCATTGATGATGTTTATTGCACCAAATCTGGAAAGATAAAAACATTGGTGGCATCTTCTATTAAAGATTGTTATGTCATGAGAAATGGGAATCGGGGAAAATGTTTCTGAGGCCTTTACACCCGAAGTGTTTATAGATCGGTGTACTGGAAAAATCGGAATGAAATCCAAGAACTTTGACTCTGTAATATCAATATCACGCTTTATCGACTGTAAAATCAGATTCAGACGGATTCTTAATCATAAATATTTTCATTATTATTTCAATTAAAATCAAAATATTCAAATTCTGAGATTCAAATTGATAAGCGGTTTTTTTTTTCATTTTTTTTTCTAATTTCAGAAAAAACGTTTTCTACATACAATTTTTTTAAGAAATATTTTAATTTGCCTGTATTTTTAACTTGGTTCCTAATTAAATCAATTGGAAATACATGTTCACACATCCTGAAATAAACAATTCCTGTATTCTAACATAGCTAGAAACTATCATATAATTGCTGTAAGAAAACTTTCACATTCTTATCTAGAGATAAATTTTACGAAAATACTTACATTGTTGTCTTGTAGTCATAAAACTTTTGTAACTAAAACAAATTGCAAAGAAAATCAATTAAACCATTTGATTAGACATGTCCAAAGCTCAACCCACTTGTTGATAAACTCAAAATAGATATGTTGACTTTGTTAATATTATCACAGGATACCAGCATTTGGTGACATATTTTACTAGATTGTAATAGAAATGGGTGGGCTTATTACCAGGCATGGGCTTATTGCAGAATAAATTTCATACATGCTGAAATGTGTTATTTATAATCACTCTTGTTGGCCCAGATAATGGTGCGCGACAGGGTGGGGGTGGGGGTGGGGGGTGTTCTTAGTGTGGGAGGAAACCGGAATACCCGGATAAACCCACGTTGTCGGGCAGGTTACCCCATATACCTTTTCACGTCCGATCAAGAAATCGAACCCCGGCCACCTTGATGAAAGTCAAGTGCACTATCCACTACACCACCCGGTGCAATAATACAATAAAATAGTATTTAGCTTGCAAATATGAGTTAAAGCTTCTTCATTTGTGAAAATAATTATGAATCCAAAATTAACCACTATGCAGTTTAAACTTTTTTTTATTTTTTTCATTGTTAATCAAAAGAGCTGAATTTGAAAATAAACAAGTCATTCTCATACAACGAGACATTAAACCATCATCAATAATAAAAATATCGACAACCATATGTTACATACCCTTCGTAAAATCTTGAAAACGTAAAATCTCAGTGACTGACAAGATATCTTTTTTACGACCTCATTAACGTCAAATATTTCAAATTCAGAAGTTTCAAAACATAGCTGTATCGAACACCTAGCAGTGGCATAGTTTTTTTTGTATTGAAGTTGATTGAAAACCAGAGGACAAAAAGAAATTCATATTGAAGAACATTACTCATTTTCCACGTCATTAAACTGTTCGCTGATCAGGAACCACCAGGTGGAGATTCTTCTCGAGAGATCTCCAATGTCAATGACTCCGATAATTATATAACAGTGCAGAATTTCCGAAAGGAAGGCAAAATCATTTGTGCCAACTGAGTAGTTTTTAAAGACTCAGTTGTCTTAGGAAGCAATGTCTTGAGCGCATACGCTGTAATATACACTGTCTATAAAGAACACCCTTGGGGAAGATGACGACCTTTCTAGCATGGCCACTAAAATAATGGGGCACCATTACAGATGTCCCCGAAACTGCCCCCATAGTCACAAAGATGCATCAGAAAGGGATCGCATTGCCAAGGTACACCTACAATATACATACTAAATTTTAGTGAAACTCAGCAATTTCTAAATTGTAACCAATCAGAATCCTCTGTGTAGTTGCTATGGCAACAGAAACGTAAGCGATTGAATTGGCAGTCCCCTTATGCCACTATATATATATATATACCAATTTTCATCGAAATCAAACAATATCTGAATCGTGACCAATCAGAAGCCTCCGTGCGGTTGCTATGGTAATGAAACTTATGCAGTTTTATTCGCAGTCCCCTATTATCCCTATATACCAATTTTCATAAAAATCGAAAAATATCTTAATTTCGACCAATAAGAAACCTCAATTGGGATGCTATGGCAACGAAAACTTATGCAGTTGAATTCGCAGTCCCCTTATACCCCAAGATACCAATTTTCATCAAAATTGAACAATCTCTTAATTTCCACCAATCAGAAGCCTCCGTGTGGTTGCTATTGTAACGAAACTTCATATTGCGAATATTCGAATATGTGGTTGAATTAGCAGTCCCCTTATATCCCTTTAACCAGTTTTCATCAAAATCGAACAATATCTAAATTTCGACAAATCAGAAGCCTCTGTGTGGTTGCTATGGTAACGAAACTAATGCGGTTTTATTCGCAGTCCCCTAATATCCCTATATACCATTTTTCATCAAAATCTAACCAAGTTTGAAGATAATCGGTTAACATTTGATATAGTTATTGCCAAATGGGGTCCGCTGAAAGTGGTCATTGAACTTGGTCGAGCCCATAAGGCATTTTACCCTGTGATTAAATTTGAAGAAAATTGGTTAATATTTGTTATAGTTATTGCATGAAAACGAGGTGTGACAGACAGACAGAGACAGACAGACCCAAATTAATATCCCCCGTTTCGGTAAAAGCAGGGGATAAAAATCTGTCTCAAGAGGTCAACCTTATAAATCACTACTACCAAGCTTAGTAGGCCACTCCAGTGTTTACTGTAAACAGAGACCATTATAAGGGGAGACTACCTCTCTTGTAAGGCCAATCCAGTGATTACTGTAAACAGAGACCATTATAAGGGAAGACTACCTCTCTTGTAAGGCCACTACAGTGAATACTGTAAACAGAGACCCCTCTAAGGGGAGACTACCTGTCTTGTAAGGCCACTCCAGTGATTACTGTAAACAGAGACCATTATAAGGGAAGACTGCCTCTCTTGTAAGGCCACTCCAGTGAATACTGTAAACAGATACCCTTCTAAGGGGAGGCTACCTCTCTTGTAAGGCCACTCCAGTTAATACAGTAAACAGAAACCATTATAAGGGAAGACTACCTCTCTTGTAAGGCCACTCCAGTGAATACAGTAAACAGAGACCATTCTAAGGGAAGACTACCTCTCTTGTCAGGCCACTCCAGTGAATACTGTAAACAGAGACCATTCTAAGGGCAGACTACCTCTCTTGTAAGGCCACTCCAGTGAATACTGTAAACAGAGACCATTCTAAGGAAAGACTACCTCTCTTGTACGGCCACTCCACTGATTAATGTAAACAGAGACCATTCTAAGGGAAGACTACCTCTCTTGTAAGGCCACTCCAGTGAATACTGTAAATAGAGACCGTTCTAAGGGGAGACTACCTATCTTATACGGCCACTCCAGTGAATACTGTAAACAGATACCCTTCTAAGGGGAAGTCTACCTCTCTTGTAAGGCCACTCCAGTGAATACTGTAAATAGAGACGGTTCTAAGGGGAGACTACCTATCTTATACGGCCACTCCAGTGAATACTGTAAACAGATACCCTTCTAAGGGGAAGTCTACCTCTCTTGTAAGGCCACTCCAGTGAATACTGTAAACAGATACCCTTCTAAGGGGAAGTCTACCTCTCTTGTAAGGCCACTCCAGTGAATACTGCAAACAGAGACCATTCTAAGGGAAGACTACCTCTCTTGTAAGGCCACTACAGTGAATACTGTAAACAGAGCACCTTCTAAGGGAAGACTACCTCTCTTGTTAGGCCACTACAGTGAATACTGTAAACAGAGACCATTCTAAGGGGAGACTACCTCTCTTGTAATGCCACTCTAGTGAATACTGTAAACAGAGACCATTCTAAGGGAAGACTGCCTCTCTTGTAAGGCCAGTCAAGTGAATACTGTAAACAGAGACCATTCTAAGGGAAGACTACCTCTCTTGTAAGGCCACTCCAGGGAATACTGTAAACAGAGACCATTCTAAGGGAAGACTCCCTCTCTTGTAAGGCCACTACAGTGAATACTGTAAAAAGAGACCCTTCTAAGGGAAGACTACCTCTCTTGTTAGGCCACTACAGTGATACTGTAAACAGAGACCGTTCTAAGGGAAGACTACCTCTCTTGTAAGGCCAGTCAAGTGAATACTGTAAACAGAGACCATTCTAAGGGAAGACTACCTCTCTTGTAAGGCCACTACAGTGAATACTGTAAACAGAGACCCTTCTAAGGGAAGACTTCCTCTCTTGTTAGGCCACTACAGTGATACTGTAAACAGAGACCGTTCTAAGGGAAGACTACCTCTCTTGTAAGGCCACTCCAGTGAATACTGTGTAATGTATGCTAGTTTTTACCTGTATTTGTACCAAATGGGTGTGTTTCCTGTATTGTTACGTGTAAAGGACTGCGCCTTATTATGTGAACACATTCCCAAGTCCACCTATTAACATGCAAACATTAACTGATGCGACAGAAAAGTTTCTGTGACCTGAATTTTTCTTGCTTTTCGCCGATTCTGCTGAACAATACTTACTTGCGGTATAGCGCAAAGATCGCATACATCAGGATAAGGATGAGGATGAACATGAAGATGGCGAAGGCAACCAGGACCCACCAGAAGACAGACCAACCCTCAAGGTCACTGGTTGTAGAAGGCTCACAGGACTGAAAAAGAGGTAAAAAATAAATACATAAGTGGAAGCTCAATTTAAAAGTCAATCTGTTCAATAAACTATAATGCAATGCCACAGGGTCACATTGTCAGAAGTGGCAGATACTATTTGAATATTGTTATATTTTTCTTCTTTTCTGTAAAGTAACACATTCTCTATCATATAACTAAAGATCACAGCACTATTCTTGACTCATTCATCCCTGAAAGTTCATAATGAACTATTCCAACCTTTGATTTGGAAGAGTTCAAATGTGTCTTCAGGGGTGAATGAGTTAAATTAAAGGTACTCAGATAGTGAGAAGTGGGAGAAAGGAGTGGAGAAGCAAGGTGATGGTATGTTTTTAACAGTTCAAAGTTTTTATTTAGTATCCCCTCGCATATCCACATGAAAAAATTAGTCTTCAAAACACATTCAAAGTTTATTTTAACAAGGGGATTGGGCGGTAAAAATCCTAAAAATAATTTCTGACTAAATGACCTCGGGGGCAAAATTTGGAGATACGTATGCCCCTACCCCAACTTCATAGGCCATATTCCAATATGAATAATATACTCTTTTTTTTCTCAATATGATTTTGATTTCAGAAAGAGTAATCTCCCTTAGTATGCTTTATTGAATTAAATGCTTCGACCAACATCAAGCAAATCTAGAGGAAAATTATTTGAAATTCATATCTCAGACATCAAATTGATTTTGCAGTAAATGGCATAATGAAAAACAGGATACATACCAAGCAATTTAATATGGAAATACCAATGATGAAATGTATGATATTTCAAATGAAAATATATATTTTTGATTTTGAGAAATGGTTTCAGATGACTGACAAACAGCCTCATTCTGGACAAACAGGCACCTAGACACAATGATCGTAGTCCAGTTATGGTTAAATATCATTAACTCGAGACCGAATCCGAGTTTCATTAACCAAGTAGACATCGTCGACATTAATACATGGACATCCATATCCCGTCGCGACACGATAATGTTACTATTTTCAGGATATCTTGTTGTAGATAAAAAAAAAAGGCCTTGATGCAACGGATTATTCCGGTAAATCTATATAAGCGATGCTTTTCCATGTTTGTGCCCCTACTGACAGCCGAAAACCAATTGCCATAATTACATGCTGTAATAAATCCTGGCTCTCATTGCCTGTGTTTCTATTGGCAAACAAGATCTGGTATTCACTAGATAATAATTTACCGTATAAAACCTGATAACCACACAGGCTCTATAATAGAGTCATATATGTCCACAAAAAAAATAAAAATAAAAAAAAGATTTGTTTCATGATTTTGTTATCAAACTGTGTACTTAAAAAGATACAGGAAATAAAACTGAAATGTATAAAGAAATGTAGATGGTGAATTTTAGGAAGAATATGGTATCAAAATTGATGTAAAAATCATGTGAGAATTAACAAATACTGTATATACCAGGACATTTTTGCTGCAGTTTTATTTTTACCTTTTTATTACAGAGAATATATCAGAAAACAATACCATATACATGATAATAAAATGTGAAGGGTGAAAAATGAACACTGTGCAAAAACAGATTTCCTTGGCAAAGGGTGAAAGTTTGACTGGGCGAAAACTTCCCGGTATACAGTACCCAGGTGAGCTAAAACAAGAGGCCCAATGGGCCTGAATCGCTCACCTGGTATTAATCTCACACTTCAGACAGAATATCAGTGTTTGATTCATAAGAACCTATTAAAAGATTTAAACATTTGACGCCCATGACCTTGAATGTCGAACAAGGACATTAGGTTGAACAGAGTTAATAGTTTCAAACCCAGCATACTTCTAGCAAAATATCATTACCCTGTACCTTTTGGTTATACAGAACAAATCATTTAAAGATTTAAACATATATTGACCACTGTGACCTTGAATATGGGCGAGGTAATTCACTTAACAAACTTGGTAGCCCCTCATCCCAGCATGTTAATGGCCAAATATCATCACCCTTGGCCTTTTGCTTATTAAGAAGTCGTTTAAAGGTTTTTAACATAATTGACCCCTGTGACTTTGAATATATGTCATGGTCATTCATTTGAACAAACTTGGTAGCCCTTTATTTCAGCATGTTACTGGCCAAATATCATCACCCTAGCTGTCTCGGTTATTCAGAAGAAGTTGTTTAAAGGTTTTCAACATAGCTGACCCCTATGACCTTGAATGTAAGTCAAGGTCATTTATTTGAACAAACTTGGTAGCCCTTCATCCAAGCATGTTACTGGCCAAATATCATCACCCTAGGCCTCTTGGTTATTCAGAAATAGTTGTTTAAATGTTTTTAACGTATTTGACCCCTGTGACCTTGAATATAAGTCAAGGTCATTTATTTGAACAAACTTGGTAGCCCTTTATTTCAGCATGTTACTGGCTAAATATCATCACCCTAGGCCTTTCAGTTATTCAGAAGAAGTTGTTTAAAGGTTTTATACATAGTTGACCCCTGTGACCTTGAATATAGGTCAAGGTCATTTATTTGAACAAACTTGGTAGCCCTTTATCCCAGCATGTTACTGGCTAAATATCATCACCCTAGGCCTCTCGGTTATTCAGAAGAAGTTGTTTAAATGTTTTTAACATATTTGACCCCAGTGACCTTGAATATGATTTAAAGTTATTTATTTGAACAAACTAAGTAGCCCTTCATCCCAGCATGTTACTGGCCAATTATCATCACCCTAGGCCTCTCAGTTATTCAGAAGAAGTTGTTTAAAGGTTTTAAACATGTTTGACCCAAGTGACCTTGAATGTAAATCAAGGTCATTTATTTGAACAAACTTGGTAGCCCTTCATTTCAGCATGTTACTGGCCAACTATCATCACCCTAGGCCTCTTGGTTATTCAGAAGAAGTTGCTTAAATATTTTAATGTATTTGACCCCTGTGACTTTGAAAATAGATGAAGGTCATTTATTTGAACAAACTTGGAAGCGCTTCATCCCAGCATGCTTCTGGCCAAATATCATCACCCTAGGCCTTTTGGTTACTGAGAAGAAGTTGTTTAAAGTAAAAAGTTGACGTCGGACGGATGACGGACGGACGGACGAGGGACGCCGCACCATGCCATAAGCTCACTTGGCCCTTTGGGCCAGGTGAGCTAAAAAAACAATGCCTCATTACATTTTTAGGCGGAGGGACAGGGATCCTTAAGCAGATAGGCAAATTCTGTCTTAAAATAACTTCAATGTGTTACATTTGTTGGAGTTATATGTATTTGCTACAAAGGCATATTGCAGGATAGATACGGTAATGCTTTTCTCTGAGCAAGTAGAAAAAAAATTCTTTTGCTTTGTCAACTCACCCCGATCTCCCTGAAGCCATAGTTACGAATTATTCCATCCCTTGTTTCCAGCATGGCTTGTCCGTCATAAGCGTCCAACACTTTGTTGTTTTGGATTGCCAGCATACACACATCAGTTCTACAATTAAATCAATTTCATTATAGAATGCTTGATCAGTTATCAGCATACATTTTTGTTTCAGAGAAAACTAACTTAAATGCTTAAAAACTTGATGTTGATGGAGATGCTGACATTAAGTCAATAGACCATGAACGGTAGGCCGCATCCAGCATTTGATGCATGGGTTGAGATGTACTACCAAAGATGCATCTATGGTCCAAGTTTGGTTGGTCTAGCACTTCTACTTTCAGTGAAATTAACTTAAACACAAAAACTTAATGTTGACGCCCCCGCCGGCGGAAAAGCAACACCTTAGTCTCGTTTCCGCCAATTATTACAGCGAGACAAGAATTGCATATTTGTATTCAGCTGGAGGTTTTCCCTTGTTTAATCTCATTTTATGTGACAAAAAGCATCAATTTACCATATTTTGCAATCTAATTATCACCATACTGTGCATTAGACCAACATTTTTCAAGGGTTTGAATACTAGCAGACAAATATATATTTACATTCCTTGGCTAAATATGTCTGCAAGATAGGATCAAGTATCCATCAAAATAACCCAAAATTTAAAGTTAAACACGACTTTACCGACATCAAAAGGACTAAAATTTTGGTCAGAGAAGGCAGTGTGTCAGCAAACCTCACTTTACTGACATCAATAAAGACTGGATCATTTGGTCAGATAATTATATAAGACAGTGTGTCTGTTAACCTTACTTTACTGACATCAATGGAGACTGGATCATTTGGTCAGATAAGACAGTGTGTCTGTTAACCTCACTTTACTGACATCAATGAAGATTGGGTCATTTGGTCAGATAAGACAGTGTGTCTGTTAACCTTACTTTACTGACATCAATGGAGACTGGACCATTTGGTCAGATAAGACTGTGTGTCTGTTAACCTTACTATATTGACATCAATGGAGACTGGACCATTTGGTCAGATAAGACTGTGTGTCTGTTAACCTTCATTTACTGACATCAATGAAGACTGGATCATTTGGTCAGGTAAGACAGTGTGTCTGTTAACTTCACTTTACTGACATCAGTGAAGATTGGGTCATTTGGTCAGATAAGACTGTGTGTCTGTTAACCTCGCTTTACTGACATCAATGAAGACTGGATCATTTGGTCAGATAAGACAGTGTGTCTGTTAACCTTACTTTATTGACATCAATGGAGACTGGATCATTTGGTCAGATAAGACGGTGTGTCTGTTAACTTCACTTTATTGACATCAATGAAGATTATGTCATTTGGTCAGTTAAGACCGTGTGTCAGTAAACCTAACTTTAATGACATCAAGGGAGACTGGATATATACTGCTTCATCACAACCTAAGTCGTCTCAAAATAGTTCACAAATTATTATCCGTGGCTATAGGGTCTTTGCGACCAGACGATATCTTTCTCAACTCCCTGGGGAGCATACAGCCGGTGATGCTATTTGGGTGCTCACAGCTAGCATTCAACAATTCCAGCACTGCCCAACCACGTACTCATTTACAGCTGTGTAGACTAGAACAAGCGGAGTAAAATATCTTGTTCAAGGAAACAACACGGTGCCATGATGGGATTCGATCCCGTAACCCTTCAGTCGGGAGCCCTGTAGTGAGCGTTCTACCAATAGACTACCATGCCTCATGAATTGCAAGAAGGCAAGGGTAGATCGAGTCAGGTCCAATGGTATCGAAATCGGAAGAAGCGTTCTAGTGTACCTACTTTGAAGGGATGGCTGCTCCAGAGGAATCTTTGTGATACCGTATCTGCGTTTGTTGGAATGTGACCAGACCAGCTGCGTTTAGGTCACTGTAAAAAACAATCACAGATTTATAATTAAAATTTCAAAAAGGTTTGAACTTTTACCAATATGTCTGGAGTCACTGATGTGAAGCCGTTTTGCTACTATCCCTCGGAGTGTTTCATGATGTAAAAGATTGAATTGTTAAACACACAAAATTACCAACGTTTTCTGCATCAACAGTTTTCACAAATGAATTTCATCCCATATCAAAGTTTTGCTTTCTACACGAAAAATGTACGTATTAAACGTGTCGCAACGTTTTAAGGACTTCCCACCCTTCGTAATACACATGTTTTTCTTGTCGTATTTTTCGTGTCGTCATTTCCGTATTGCGTATCGGGCATTCCATTACCGTAGTGTAAATTATAGTATGACCGGGTAAACAATAGTACACCTGCGTGACGATGATATGTCAATACCCGATATCGAGACTTCACTTGGAAATGTGTAATCACATGTATGTACTTCAGAAATAAAGCATCACACGTACTTCAGAAATAAAGCTTATGATACAAAGACATTAGTTAACTCACAGGAAGACACTGACATAAGATCAAACGACTTCAAGAAGGTCATATATGAGGCGCATGGAATGAAGACTGATGTGTTTTGTTTACCGACCTCACCTGTACGTATCACGTGCTAACAGTAGTTCACAAGCTCTTGGTCGCTACAACTTTTGTTGTCGAGCGAGTTACGCTCTGTCAAATAAATCATTTCACAAATGCAATTACAATAACTCTGTGAAGAAGGTGGTTTGTAAAAAATCAAGATCCCTATAAAATACAAGTGCATGTGCGTGCACGTGATAACGGAATACCTGCAATAGCGATAGCCTATGGTTACATATGTACCTGACCTGTAAACATATCATTCGTAAGCAGGCTATGGAATGATGTCCAAAGTGTACATGATTGAGAGTAATTTTGTTCCATAAAAGAACAGTAAATTGACAATCATATATAGTAATTTAATTTATTTCCGTCGTTTTTGGTATAGTAAAGAAAATAAGTGTCATTGTATAAATTCTATCCCTCTGCAAAAAGTTCTGATATTTTTTCAAGGTAGACAACTCTCATCAGGATCAAAATTATTGTAAAATGTAAAATAAATGAATTACAAAGACTTTGTGTGTATTTGGTTCAATTTTTCCCTCTTTTTGTTTGAAACTATGTGTCCTGTTTGCTTTTAGCTTGTATTCAGTAACTTTTATCCATACAATTTCAATAAAAGAACGCTTTTTGTAACATGTTGTAGATATTTTATGAAAAATAAAACATTTGTAAGGTTTATTAGCAATGTTTCTTTTCATTATTTTAGTGTTGTAATAGTTTTGAACAATGCCACACACTCCAAAAAATGTGAAAGTGTTGAATTTGACAAAAACTCAATTTTTCTATATTTTTCACCAAAAAAATCCCAGTTTATCGGAATGCTTAGATTTTCATAAAATCATCTCTACATATTGACATAACCATTATGTGCAAACTTTCACTGAATTCTGCTGGGTAATTGCGAAATGGTGGCGCCACCTTAAGACTAACTGGTTCCTTTGTCAATTTAAGCTATGACTGAGTCTTGTTTCAAATAGATTTTATGGTGTTGAAACATTGCGACATGTTTAATGTGTACTTTGTTTGTGTAGAAAGCAAAACTTTGGTATTACATATTTCAAAACTAATGAATATTATAGAAGAAATTTCTCCATTACCATGCCATTCAAAATGTTTTCTGGTCAAAAGGAGATAACTCTTGTTGGAAAATATATTTTATTTTCTGGTTTATTTTATGTATACACACCTGATCATTTGAGCAACATTGTCTGCGATGTCCAAATTGTCATTTGAATCAGTCACAACACGAATTTGGGAGACTTCTTCAGCAATTAAAATCTGAAAAGAAAAAAATATTAAATAGCAATGTGGTCAACTATGCTAATTTTTAAAAATGTAAAATTTCGTGTGGATTTGATTTGCTTTTTTTGTCATTCCTGTCGATTTTCGGTTAGATAACTAATTCTCTGAATATACTGTTTTTGACAAGATTATGTACCCAAACTCTAAAAAGTGCCCCCTACCCTTTTCTGGGTCTGAACTTCCCATCCCTTTGACAAAATTTACCAAGTTACTTGAGAAATTGTTTTTTTTTAGTTTAAAAATTCTACAATCATTCAAATTTTTTTTTTTTTTAAACTGCTTTGTGCCCAGGGCATATTTTTGGTCCATTAAGGTATTTGCCATTTTCTAAAAATTCCAGAAGGTAATTTTTTTTGCAGTTCTATGTTCGGTTGATGGCTTAATTTGCTTTGTATATATATAATGTACCAACAATTAGAAATTTCTCTTGTCAATTAATTAATTTGATAAAAAAATCCCTTGATTCAGAAAAAAACTAAGATATTACTGGCAATACACAGAATTCTTTTTTTCTTTCGCCCTTTTTTTTGTCTATATATAAATGCCCACATTGATTTATATAGTTTTAGCTTGGTGTGTTTCTTAAAAATCGACTAAACCTATTGACTGTATGTATGACACAAATCTTTAATCAACATGCATATTATTTTTGTAAATATTAGAATTCAAAACTAAAACTACATCTATTTTTACGGGGAATCCAAAAATCTTTAATCAACATGCATATCATTTTTGTAAATATTAGAATTCAAAACTAAAACTACATCTATTTTTACGGGGAATCCAAATGACCAATAAAAAACAAATAACACAAAAAAAGTGGTTTTGTAGGCAGGGATGTTTTATACGTTATTTTAAAGTGTATATACCGTACCATGATTTGCGTTGTATCAAACATTGTCGAGTCGAAACTGTCTTCAGCACGGACGGAGATTTTGAAGTAGCCAGAGGTGAAGGCGTTGTAGGTAGGGAAGTTGACCGTCACGAGACCAGTGTCCGGGTTAATATTGAAAGCCCCGTAGGTTTGTATCTGTCGTCCAGGCTTTTCAAACAAGATCTCCGTGATGGAATAACGCACTTTGTTGAAGAAGGACGAATCTGGATCCACTGCTCGTAGCTGAGTGACTGCCTCCGCTGTCGGGAGCTCAAATATGGCTGTAGATAATCAAAAAATAAAATGTTCGCGGGCATTTCTCGCTTAAGGAGCTCAGAAATAGCTACAATCCATATATACCCAGCATGCAATGAAATATGAAGATATATCCTCATTACTGTATATCGGGACGTTTTTCGCTACAGTTTAACTTTTGCCTTTTTTGCCGTCCGTAATGGGGGCATATTTATCAGGGCAGTGAAAATAAGCATCATTTATGGTAATAAAATGTGAATGGCAAAATAACACGTCTGCACAAAACAGACTATTTTAAATGAGTGCAGTGTCAAAAATTTAAACATTTGTAACGGTTCTGAAACCTATATATTCTCAATATCTGTAATCAATGAATATAGTTCTTTTTTGTTCCATGTTATGTTAAAAAAATTAAAAAATAAATAAACAATTTACAATAGCTTGTCGGTAAGTATAAGTGCTTCAGATGCATGCTGTTCATCGAGCATCTGGAGAAAGAATATAATAGCACTTCTGCTTACCTATAACTTTGTTGTTTATATTTGTTCTTGATATATTCATAGGGTGGATATTTCTGCACTCAAATTACTCATCGTGAAAAACATGATCATTTCCATACTGAGATTATTCCCTTTTTTACAATAACACCCTACCGAATTCGTGATATTCGTGATCTAGGGTCCGCGGTGGCCGAGTGGTTAAGGTGTCTGTCTGACATTCTGCTACCACTGTAGCCCTCCACCAATGCGTGGCAGGTTTGAGGCCTACGTGGGGTAGTCGCCATGTACAGGTACCTGCTGTCCTCCACCACCGAAAACTGTCACGTCCTTAAATGACAGTAGCTGTTAATAGGACAAAAAACACAAACAAACCACTTCGTGATAGAGCTTATTACCTTTAAAGATATCTTTAGTCAGGAACACTGGACCGTTATCGTTGTTATCCAGAACGATTACATCTATTTTCTGAACCGTATCGTCTGTGGCACGCTTCCTGCGTCCAAACAAGGCAGGCCTGGCTTCGACACAGACGCGATACATTGGAACAAGCTCGCGGTTCAGAGCTACATTGGTTGTAATCCAGCCTGTCGCAGAGTTCAAAGTGAACGGAGAAGTGGCATTGGGAAAGCCTGCGATTAAAAGTTAAAGAAATTGTTATATACTACAGAACAATATATCTTTTGACTCATTGAGATGTACTCAGTAGGAAAGATGACAGAAAGTGAATTTATCATAGTCACGTGACATCGATGTTTATAATAAACGTTGTTGTGTCTCGGGTGTCTGGTATGTAGGACAAGGTAATACAGGTCATTAAATTGAATATGAGGGTCATGTGAATTGAATATGAGGGTCATGTGACTTGAATATGAGGGTCATGTGACTTGAATATGAGGGTCATGTGACTTGAATATGAGGGTCATGTGACTTGAATATGAGGGTCATGTGAATTGAATATGAGGGTCATGTGACTTGAATATGAGGGTCATGTGACTTGAATATGAGGGTCATGTGACTTGAATATGAGGGTCATGTGACTTGAATATGAGGGTCATGTGACTTGAATATGAGGGTCATGTGACTTGAATATGAGGGTCATGTGACTTGCACATGGTGCATGTATCACTTGCGTGTCAAGAGGTGAAATGGAAAACAAAAAGAGGTAACAGTGGCCATTTGAGTTTCAGCGGTTCAGGCAAGAACACCAAAGGTTTTAAATTTGAATGTTTTGGAGAAGTAATTGTATTTGCCTCCTTTTGTAATTGCAAATTATAGCACAAATGAAGACCAGTATTCTGCTGAAGATGGTGGATATGCTTGGAAGGAATATGCTTTTTCTATTTCTTTGTACAATGTATTTATATTTACATTTGCATGGCATTGTCACTATATAGCCTCTTTGAGAGCTGTGTCGTTGATGGGACTTTAATTACCATGCCGCACGAGACATAA